>NC_084960.1:7181380-7236380 GCF_949316205.1 Platichthys flesus
AACATGACAAGAGAGATCAGAGATGTGACCCGCGATAAGAAGCTGTGGAGAACCTTCTTCATCTCCCCAGGTAGTGACTCCGCCCGCCTCTGCGGTTTAGCACAGTGTCTTAGCTTCTTTTTGTTTTCATCCTACTTAGACAAATGTATTTCACTGGCTTCCCTTCTAAGACACAACTGATTCAGGCAAATTGGCTTGTTTGAACATCCTGGTAATTTTTTCAGAGCAATGAAAATGTCATCTGTCAATCTGTTGTATGACACAAATAAAGCCAAAAAGAAAAATTGAACACAGGGTGGCGCTTTGAAGTTAAATCAATTTGTGCTATGCAAAATACTACTACGTAAAACATGATGGTTTTAACGATTCTTTGATTAAACAATTAACAGAAACAAAATGTATAATACAAGTGAAATGTCCTGGTCTTTTCACCGTCTACTACTTATTTCCTTCATATCTGTTGTTTTGTTACTCACTCTCTCATTCAGACACATTATTTACTATTTTTCAACCACTCCTCCCTCCTTCTCTCTGACTGCAATTCAAAACTGGTACGTTTGCTTTTTTTCTCCCCTCAGCCAATAACGTCTGCTTCTACGGCGAATGCTCTTACTACTGCTCCACGGAGCACGCTCTGTGCGGGAAACCAGACCAGATCGAGGGCTCGCTGGCGGCCTTCCTGCCCGACCTGAACCTGGCCAAACGCAAGACATGGAGAAACCCCTGGAGACGCTCCTACCACAAACGCAAGAAGGCAGAGTAAGGGAGCGAGACTAGTGAAGCACATTCACAAATCTGTCAGCAGCGAGGTTGATTGGTCTGTGCTTCTTTTCCATTAATCTACATGTAATCATCTTATCATCTAAACCATATCTTTGACATGTTCCCAGGTGGGAGGTGGACCCAGATTACTGTGACGAGGTGAAGCAGACGCCACCGTATGACCGCGGCACTCGACTGCTGGACATCATGGACATGACCATCTTTGACTTCTTAATGGGTACGTGAAGAAAATGTCATTAATATGGGAAATTAAAACGAATGGGTCTCTTTTTATAAATAATGACTTACTCATGCACCATTTCTCCTTGTGCAGGTAATATGGATCGTCATCATTATGAAACTTTTGAGAAGTTTGGAAATGACACATTCATTATTCACCTCGACAACGGAAGAGGGTAAAGACATCAATCAGCTGTTATATTATAATATATACTTGAATTGTACTTCTATAAGTCTCTGTATTAGTAGCTGTTAAATGTTTGATCTACTGGATCAAGAACCAGAAATGAAACTGAAATCAATCTGCTCACTTAAAATATTTCTCACGCTTTGAGGATTTAGAAGAAATACATCCCAGAACCTTCAGCCGTAATAGTTTGAATAGTTGTTTTAAAAGCAAAGTTCGGCATGGAGTGCTGCTGTTGATAAAACTTGTGTTTTTTTTATTTCCCCCCTTGCAGGTTTGGAAAACACTCCCACGATGAGCTGTCCATCCTGGTGCCCCTCAGCCAGTGCTGCAGGTTTGTGAAGTCTTTTCATGGCCTTCGGGGATAAGCTATGTCAATCTGAGGCCTTTCAGAAAGAAGAAACATCTGAATCTAAAGCGGAGATAACTTAAGATCATACTAAGCAAAGTCCATCGAGATGGATCAGTATAAAATTCATAAATTTGAAAACTATTATCACTTGTTTTTAGAATATGTGCAGCCAACACTCATTATCCGGATGTGTGAGGTCAATCGCTCAGTTATCCTCGCTCCCATGTTTCCAGGGTGAGGAAGTCCACATACCAGCGACTCCAGCTGCTGGCCAAGGAGGAGCACCAGCTCAGCTCCCTGATGGAGGAGTCTCTGCTGCATGACCGCCTGTCGCCCGTCCTCATCCAGCCTCACCTCCAGGCCATGGACCGCAGGCTCCGGCTGGTGCTGCAGGTCCTTGCGGGGTGCATAGACAAAGAGGGCTCCGTTAACGTGGTGGAGGAGGATTTAGTCGGGGACACGGCCACGCGCAGGAGCCGAGGCCACAGGTAGTGAGGGCACTGCTCGAGAGTGACCCCCAGGGACACGATGGACAATGTGCCGCGGTGGCCTGCGGCTGTCTGACCAATGGGATTGGACCAAAAATCCCTCCTCTGATATCAAGCTGAATTCAGTGAATTCCAAGACTTGCCATCATTGCCTCTAAGGAAACTTGTGTTTGTGGGAGAAACTGTCCACAGACACGATGGAAGACTGTGCTCACACAGGGGCTTTGTATTTGTTAGATGCAGATGTATTTTTCTTTCATCAGATGTTGTATGAGACACACAGGAACCACTGCTGTGTTCAGATTTTGTCCTGTTTGTTTTGAATATGAGGGTGCCAGCTTGTTTCTATGTGTTTATTATGTTAGTGCATAACCAAATGAGAAATTGCACTGACTGGGCATCTCATGGCCAGATAATAAGCTTTATCTGTTATCACGAAGGTTCCGGTTATAATTTTGATTTAAAACATGTCAGAAATTATAGTTTACACCTTCTGCTGTAAACTTCATCGAGACGAGAAGTTAAGGCCGAGTACAAAGACGTACAACAAATAGGGAAAAGGGTTTTTAGTGGTGGGTTTTCTTTATCTATTTTTTGGTCTTGGCACAGACTTGGACTTTTTAATGTATCTATATTTCTGAACAGCATAAAGAGGAGTATTCTTCTCACTGTTCAACCAGTACCATCATTTTGCCTTATTCCAATTTTGTATCCCCTTTTTCTTATTTGTCAGCTCCCCTGCAAGTTGAGCTTGCACATAGATGCAGTACAAACAGCATGACACTAAAATATTATTTGACAAACCCAAAACACTCTTACATGTGATAAATGGAGCCCACACTGATGGGCTGGTTAGCGGTCTTCAAATGCTATGTCAGTTCAATTGAATGCACAAACGTTCTTACCTGCAGGCCTCAAACATTTAGTATTGTTGGGTATAATTTTACAGATTATTCAAGGCAAAATGTTACAGTTTGTATGTTGTTTCATTTTATGAGATTTCCTGTCCAAATGACTATTTATTGGTGCGTTACAAGGACTGAAAGTGGTTTAATTAATTGCTGGTTATGGGTTTGATTCAAGTTGCTTTATAGGAAACTATAGAGGAAATATTTAGCATTTGGATAATATGTAAATTGGGTTAAATTGGGTTTTGTTATTTTTAGATAGAACACTAAGCTGTTTTGATTTGGGACATTAAGTTGTAGAAGTGGTGCCAGTGCAATCTTCAGTTTCCTCCTAGGGTCCTGTGTATTGGCTAACCCGGTACCTGTGCAATGACAGAAATGGAGTACTTGAATGTTTTTTGGGTTGGCAGTACGGACAGGATTCACAGAGCTACAGACAGTGTCGAGCCTGGGAGCCGGACTCAAGCCTGCTCGGGGGTTGATGGAGGGGTTCAAAAGCCTCGTCCCACCACAGGGATAACCTCGGGAACAGTTTTCATATTCTCAGTGTAAATACCTATAAATAGTTTGAAGACCTGACAACCTGCACCGCACAGTGATTCGCTTCTGTTTTCTGCTATTGCATTGTTACTGTGAAGATCTGTTTACTAAATGATTAAAGTGTGCAATAAAAACAAAAGTGAGGAAAAAACTCTGTGTGTGTGGGCGGGCGGCTGTCAGCGTATGGGCCTCCTCTGAATATGTGCGCCTGTCAGAGGGGGTGACGAATAACAAGGCAGAAGAAACATTTTACATCTGTGACACTCTGCAGGCACTTAACAGGTAACTCCCTGACAGCACATAACAATATCTTATACGTGAATTACTACAATATGTCTCTGAGCAGTAAAGGACTTTACTTAGATCCCCCTCTCAGAGGCTTATATCTGCTCACTGTGATAACACAACAGGTTTGGAATAAAGTTTCTCATCTCACAGATCACACAAAGCACATTCAAAGGTAAATGTCTTCCAAGGGTGAGTCAGACTCTGCATGCACTCCTACACAAACTGCACTTTGCATGTTAAGCCGATGTTGTTTTGTCATCTTAGCATTCAAATATTCACTTCCTCTCATCTTTTATTCCTGAGGCAAAGACTGAATTTTATTCGGCACAACTGATTTGCGAATCAGCCTGTGCAAAGGCCCTTTTCTGCCAGTCTGCCTGTAACATCTTCTCATCCCCGCTGATTCTCTTTTTTAATGTGGGTCGAAAAAGCCAAACTTAATGTTTAAAATTGCAGGTGTGAATTATACCAAGAATAATTTACCCAGAGCGGCCGTGGCTCAAGAGGCAGAGCGGGTCGTTCACTAGCCAAAAGGTCAGTGATTGGATCCCCTGCTCCTCTAGTCTGCATTAAGAAGTGTCCTTGGGAAATATTCTGAACCCCAAATTTCCCCTGTGTGTGAATGCTTAGTGATAGAAAAGGCGTAGCATATAATATCACTATTTGAATATATAGAAACTCTCCATTTACCATAGAACTATACATTTTGATATCTGTTCAATAATTTTTGAAAAATAGGAAAAAGTTTGAAATGAACGTTGCAACTACTTCTACATCCCTGACAGCCTTAGTCTCTAAACGTGTTTTCAAAATGTTAATGGGAAACTGCAGTCTTGCTCCACCAGAGAGTTTTAGCTTAGCATCGCTCGAGAGACGTTTAAACAGCTCGCGGCGCTGTCCGTGGTGCTGAAGTGATACAGCGGCCTTATCCGCAGCTACCAGGGCGCTGTCCGCGGTGCTGGAGGGCCACAATGGGACTGTTGGTGCCAGTAACTACAGACAGTGGGACCATTTGAGGCATCAGGGAGCGAGTGGACATGGTTTGACGTGACATATGGTGAAGAAGCAAGTCATAACAATGAGGTCGTTGTTTGGTTTATTTATGGATAAACTTTATGTATATCATTCGGCAGAGCAGCTCTTACTTTTCATCTATTTATGATTTATGACACAGACAGAGAAATGAGAACGGTTCCCTTTAATCATCACTGCGACACCAGTACAACAACAACAACTTTTTAAAGGCTGCATTTATTATTTTGGGCTGGTACACAGTGACGATGGTCATACCGATATTTCCCCAGGAGAGGGCGCAAGTGAACCACAATCTATCACGGTGGGGCTCGAGCACAGGAAGCAGTTTTGGGTACAAAGCGCCAGGTCAGCACCAGGTGGCGCTCGATCCCTGACGGTCACGTTTGAGAGGTAAACATCTCCGTTAAGGAGATGACGCAGGTTGATTAGAGCGATGAGCTGATTTTTCAAGTGACGTCTGGGCTCCACCTCTCATGACTTTCACCTCTATTTAAGGACTGAGAGGGAAAAAGCACATGTGAAGAAGTTGGTGTACTTCAAAGTAGTGACCTAGATTTTGCATTACACCAAAACATTGATTGACTGATTCAATAAAAGTGATATATAACATAATTACAACGTATTTTTTTTATTTTTTTTATATTTGCTCTAATAAGTCAGATGTGGCCGAGCACTGATTCAATCAACTCTTCTGTTTTCCCTTTTCTTCCAACTGTCATTTCTAAACCAAACTGAGAATTGTTTTTTATTCCACCGGACTTAAATAGTCCCAGCAGGAACGGTCTCGTCTAGTCACTCCCACTCAGCCCGGACGGTGTTTACACCATCCACAGCAGACCACCACCCAACTCTCACCTCCAGTGGCAGCCTCTCCTGCCTAGTAACAGTATCCAACACCGCTGTCCTCCTCCCCGTCTCTATGGCAACAGGAGAGCGACCCCCGTTCCAGCCCAGCCTCCCACTGATCCCAAGGTGTGTGTTTGTGTGCGTGTGTGTGTGTGTGTGTGTGTGTGGTTGAGTCCTCGGCCACCCTGACCCCTACACCTCCCCCACACACACACCTCCATCAGTGAACTTGAATTATTCCTGAGTTGACGTAAACATTTCTTGAAACGTCACAGCCGAGAGATGAGAGCTGCACATCAAACAAGACGTCTGTGTTGTTTACAATAGAGAATCATCACATACATTATATAATTTCAGTGAAATATTATTAGAGATGCTTTATATAATAATAATGTTGTAGGCTACAACAGACTTCTCGCACTCATATATATATTTGGGTGGAAAACACCATGTACCCTCAAGCACACCCCCACACGCTGTAGGCCTACACACAAACAGGCTTGAGTGTGTGTTTGTGTGTGTGTGACTGTGTGTGTGTGTGTGTGTGTGTGTGCATGTGCACGCGTCACAGCGTATGGCGAGCTGAGATGAGAGGAGCTTTCAAGTGCTTCTTCACATGCAGTCGTTTTTAACCCCTGTCCGTCTCGATTGATGTCAGCGCTGTAGGCAACCATCCCGCCTCACTCAGATCCGCATTGATCAAAACAAACCCGTCCCAGAGTGGAAAGTAACACTACGTGCTCACAGAACCGGCGCGATAACGACTTGTGCAGATTCTCCCTGCATCTGGTGGGGCTGACCTCCAAACTGCCGAATACGCACCAGCACGTTTATTTTGGTGCCTTGACCTAAAATGTGCAGGGAATAGGATGAAGGCCGATGTGTCTCCCTATCATCTGCATTTCTTCCCTGCACAGCAAAATTGTTCTGGGGCCACAAGTAAGACAAAATTCCAAAGGTTCCATGGGCCACTTCAAATAACACCATATTTGTTTTGAAGCCACATGTGCTCTTTTACAAGTGGGCCAGGAGTGCTGCATCATGGCCTGAAGTGGCCCACGTGAGTATGCTTTCTAGGGTTTGATTATTTCACAATCTACTCACTGAGAACTTTTTCTGTCTGTAAGCTCAAGCTAACGGTGCAGTGTTCCTCTCTGAAAAACCAGGCTGGCCTCTTCACCTCGTTTTTCCAGGCGTCTGAACGACACCGTGCCAGTAAGCGTGCGCCAGATAGGAGCAGCGAGGCTCTGTGTCTGAACTCATGAATTATTAAAAGACGACCATTTCGCGGCTGCAGCTAAAATTAGGAATGGACTATAATTAGAAAGCAGATGGAAACTGTTCATTTGTAATAGGTTAGAACGTAGAAGGTGAAGATGCATTGTGTGTGTGTGTGTGTGTGTGTGTGTGTGTGTGTGTCTGAATGTGTGTGTGCGTGTGTGTGTGTGTGTCTTCAGCAGAGTCTGTTTGCTGCATGGCGACAGAGTGATTCCCCCCCACCCCCTACCCCCTGTCTGTCGTCAAGGTCAGTCACAGGCGCATCCTTTTGCGTCAAGAGCGCCGGGAGAGAAATTAAACTCCAAATCAATCGCCCTTGAACCGTTGCGCGTGTGCGATTGTGTGCGCGCGTGTGCGACTGACTTACTGGCAGTGCGTGCAGGCGCGAATTTGTTTAAGTGAGAAGGAAGAAAGAAACAAAACAGCCGAGGTTGTCGAGTGCGCCCTCCTCCTTTACGCATCTATCCATCATAGCGCGCTTGCGTGTGTGTGTGCGTGCGTGAGTGTGTGTGTTTGTGTGTGTTTGTGTGTGTGTGTGTTTGTGTATGTGTGTGTGTGTGTGTCTGCAAGCCAGGAGCGATCACGGGCCATTGCCATAATTGCACAGCGCACAATATATATATATATTTATATATATATATATGGCGGCAGGATGGGAAGGGGGCGCCACTTGTAAACCCGATGAAAACACCCTCGGCTGCACAGCAGAGATTCAGAGTGACCGAGAGAGTCTACACGCGCTCAGGCGGCGTCTGTGCGTTGCGACATGCGCTAATTCTGCACAGGAGAGAAGAGGAGGAGGCTAATTATTGACGCGCGCCTGAACAAGCTGCCAGCAGCCCCTCGCCTGTCACTCAAGAGGAGGAGGAGAGAGAAAGAGAGAGAGGGAGAGCGAGAGAGAGTGAGAGAGAGAGGTGGCTGAATGGGAGGAGAGTCACACCTCCCTCCCCTCCCTCTCCCATCCCCTCCCCAACTCACTCACTCCTTATTTTCATTCATGGCACAATCAGCGACACACGTATACACATATCTCCCCCACGCAGTGCCTGCCTCAGTCACTCTCTATCAAAAGAATATCACACACACACACACGTACACACGCAAACACACGCACACGCACACACACACACACACACACACAATCTATTCCTTGCCTGACACACTGGGATTTTGGTCATCTCTTTTCATACACTTGGAGTGTCCCTCACTCATATACAGACAAACACAGACACACACTTTGCAGATAACGACAAACAGAACCAAACACATCTGAGCCAAACAAGATAAACAAAAAGAAGGATACAACAAAACAAACAAACAACTGCACATGGAAAATTGCACGTTTCGAGTTTCCTTTTCCCTCTTGATCACATGCATGCACACAGACACACACACACACACACACACATTCACAGTTGTGTTCCCAGACACACATGCAGGTTTCTCGCCACCCACTCAGAGAGAGAGAGAGAGAGAGAGAGAGAGAGAGAGAGAAAGGGAGGGAGGGAGGACAGGGAGAGAGAGAGAGAGCAAATCTGAGACAGAAGCTCTCCTGCGGGTGAGTGCAGGAAGACAGACAGAGAGAGAGAGAGGGAGAGAAGGAGCAGGTGGTCCCACAGCTCAACCACTCCTTTCCTCCCTCCCATCAGTACATCAGCGGTCTCTCTTTCTCAAGCTCTGTCTCTCTCTCTCTCACACGCACACGCACACGCACACGCACTCACTCACTCACTCACTCACTCACTCACTCACTCACTCCACACCATCAACCCCATCTGCTCCCCCTCACACTCACATTAGTGCGAGGTGACTGTCCGACAGGCTGCTATACTCCCCAGCACAGGCTGCAGGACGAGGCACCCAAACACACAAACACACACACACACACTCACACACCAATGACTACCACCCCCCCCCCCCCCCCCCCCCAGCTAATTCCATTATACATTCCCGACTGGAAGGAAGAGGGGCTGTCTTCTAATTGCTTTCTTATCCCCCTGAGTCCCCCTCACTCTCTCCTCCTCCTTTCTCCTCCACCACCACCACCACCACCACCATCCTCCTCCCCCCTCCCCTCCTTTCAACCTGTCCCTCGCCCTGTGTGCACTCAACATGGCAGCAGACAAGCAGAGGAGGGAGGCGAGCTAGAGAACATTAGAGAGAGAGAGAGAGAGAGAGAGAGGAGAGAGGGAGGGAGGGAGGGAGAGAGAGCGAGAGAGAGAGAGAGAGAGGCAGGCGGGCTGCCGCTATCAGGGAATACTGGTGCCATTTTCAGCATCGCAGGGTAAAAGGATTGAGCCTCGCCGCTGTAAGCTCGGCTCGGCTCAGCTCAGCTCGACTCGGCTCAGAACAGCTGAATGAGAGGGGGATTGGAGGGACAACAAAAAGAGGAGAGAACGGCTTTCCCCTAACACAGGTACCATGCTTTTCCCTGTCATTTGTTTCTCCTCTGTATCGCGGCACACGATGCACAGCAGCACTGTGCAGATGGAAGTCAGAGCAAGGGGGAACGGTCGAGGGGGCGTGTGTCTGTGCATGTCAGTGTGTAGATCTGCGTCTGTGTGTGCATGCCACATAGAGGACAGCTGGGTCCCTCACAGGACTGCGTGCTATTTTCATTTCGGCGGAAGAACATTCGACTCCCACACACACAAACACAAACACAAAACACAAACACAACCTCCCCGTACCAGACACCTGCCTTAACCCTGTCTTCCAGCAGCATCTGTCCAAACAACAGGCACAGAAAATGATGACCAAAAACTAAATCTGTTTGCGAGACACATGGAGAACATGCAGAATGAGCTGGAAGCTCTCTTGTTTGTCTCCGTTTTGCTGTTTTGTTTCTTTCTGCCCTGGCTGTGTTCAGCATCCTGTGTTACGTAGTGCTATAACGGGACGCTATGTCAGAGCGGCGATGTGTCATAGCACGCTGTTTACTCTGCCTATTGCATAAGGAGAAATCTGAAATGCAAACACACACACACAAACTTGCACATACACACATATCTTATGAAACCAATGACGAAGATTGATTCTGGTTCTTCTAATCTCTGTTTACTTGTGGATTTATTATTGTAATTTTAATATGTAATCACTACCGGCACATGCAGCATCCTCAATATCACTGTATAAGCTTATACGCTATGGTTTTACCTGATGTGTGCTGCCGAGGGATACATGCTGTGTGTGTGTGTGTGTGTGTGTGTGTGTGTGTGTGTGTGTGTGTGTGTGTGTGTGCGTGTGTGTGTGTGTGCGTGTGTGTGTGTGCGCTGGTGTGCGTGTGCGTGTGTGCGTGCGTGTGGGTCTGATGCATAGGTGCACTTCAGAGGTGGCTTTGCATCCATTAAAAGTGCCATTAAAAGATGAACTGAGACTGCAGTGTCACAGCTAAATGAAACTGACACTACCTAGAGGATGAGAGAGAGGGAGGGAATGAGAGAGAGAGAGTGAGGGAGAAAGAGAGAGGGGGGCGGTCTGAGAGGTGTGACAGAGAGAAGCAAGGATTAAATAAAAAACAGCAAGAGAGACACAGCCAGCAATATGTGTTTGTGTGTGAGTGCATGTGCGTGTGGCTCTGTTTGTGTGTGTGTGTGTGTGTGTGTTTGTGTGTGTGTATGTGTATGTGTATGTGTTGTTGGGGGGGGGGGCCGCAACAGGGAGGAGGTAACAACAGAGATAACGCAGAGAGAGTGCAGAGAGGTGTCAGGGACAGAAAACAGAGGTGAGATAGAGAACGGCAGTGCTGTGTGATCATTTGCGTATGAGTGCATGTCCGTGTTTGTGTGTGTTTGTGTGTCTGTGAGCTTAGAAATATCCAAGCACATTGTGCACAGAAGAGTCAGAATGAGAGAATGATAGAGCAGGAGAGGGGGAGTGATAAGAAGTGATGGGAAGGAAGAATATATGAATGGAAGATGAGAAGCTGATCCCCTATAGCAATGCAGCGACATGGCTGCCATCGACACGTAAACAGCTGCACTGGGATAAAGAGTGTGTGTGTGTTCATGTGCTTGTGCGTGTGCGTGTGTGTGCCTGGGTGAAAGCAGCATTTCTGTAGTCAAAAATAAAAAGATGAGACAAGAGCCAAACAACTGGCTTGACACAGCATGGCAAAGTACCTTGAATACACAACTACTCTATTTTATAAGCTGGTGCACACACACTCACACACAAAAACAGAAAGTCCGTCCTCCTTTTCCTTTGACTTTTTCTCCTTCACACACACACACACACACACACACACACACCTAGACTAACATTAGGTTTCCTGCATGATGCAACCCAATGAAAGGGAGCTGATTATCATGGAGATTGGGAGGCGCATGGAGAGTAGGTTTCAGTGTGTGTGTGTGTGTGTGTGTGTGTGTATGTGTGTGTGTATGTGTGTGTGTGCGTGTGTGTGTGTGTGTGTGTGACGTGTGATGGTCAGTAAAGGGCATTCTGAAATTGGCAAATCATTGCTGTAGTGAAATGAAAGGTGAGAGCTCCCCTCTGAGACGCTCCCTCCCTCCCCTGCTTTCTTTTCCGCTGCCTTCCTTTTCCTTCTCTGTCTCTCGGTCACAGACCAAAACAAATAGACGAGGTCAAGGAGAGGAGAAGAAAGAGGGAGAGGAAATCTGGGATAAAACAGGCAAAATGATATACAACAGCACATGTGAAGGACATATGAGATAACAGCCATTGTTAGAGATCTGAAACATCAACTGGTCTTCTCTCTCTGTCCCTCCAAGTCTGGGACTTTACCTCATCTGTCTTTTGTTTATATGTGACTTTACAAAAACTCTTGTTTCTAACTATAGATCACCGTCCTGTCCGTCAGTGATTGTGTGTGAGCGACAGCGAGATTACGTGTGTTTACCAGCACCGCACTATAAGCCCCAAGTGCCCACCTAATTGCCCCGGAGGCTCATGGTTATTTACTGTGGGGGGGCTTTTAGGAGACAGAGAGAGAGACACAGAGGGAGAATGTTTGTCCCTCATTAAAGAGAAGTGCCATGAACACAAGCAGGGCTGTAGGGAGCGACTGGACCTCGGCACCGTCATTAAAAGCCCCCCCCCACACACACACACACACACACACACAACTACTAATGAATGTGGACACTCCACCTATGACTCATAGCACGGCATCAGTATTCATATCGAACGACAATCCCTGTTTTTAGAAACAACAGCGAGTCGTCCCCTCGCTATCATCGCTGTTCTGGCTTTTGTTAATTATCTTAACTGATTTCCTCGTTATGCGTTTTATTGATGTGCACAATAAACACAGCACGGTGGCACAACACACGTTTTACACAGAGCTGTGTTAAACCTCACAGGGGCAAGGGCAGAAAATACGCTGTGGCCCTCGATTGAATATTTTATCCGTTTATCACAGAGGAACTCGCCTCCATCCGGCCCTTATCGAGTGTTAGCGGTTTGATTCCCACAAAATGAGTGAATTCCCTACTGAAAGGCCGATGGCTCTCAAGGCTCCTAAGATCTGAGAGCTCTGGTGAATTGCCCGGTTGGTAATCCAGGCTTGTTTGTACATCTTGTGCTACAATGTGTTTGTGCTTTGAGATTAAATCCAGCGAAATCACGACATACATTATCTCAAGGCACTTGACACAGTAAGGTTGAGACTTCACAACAGATCCATCCAGGGTCGTGGTCGTGGGAGGGGGGTGGGCTGGAGACAATCCCACGTGACATTGGCCTAGAGGCGGGTAAACCCCGGACAGGTCGACCTAACAATATTATAAATTTAATTGACTCCAATTCTGAATGACCACAAGCTGTGCAGTGTTATCGAGGCTGTCCTCAGTGTCAGCTTATAACGACTCACACTAAATGTTTTATCGTTTGGAGATCCCACAGCGGACGTGGTGACTATGACGGGAGCAACGGAGGAAGTCAGGTGACATTAAAGGAGCAGGAGGCAAAGGTGGATGAATGGTTTATTTCACTTTTGATACCAATGGTCTGTGTTGTTTCTTCTATCCATGACCTCTGAGCAACCTAAACAACAGAGGTCATCTAACCCTTAAGGAAGTGCTTATTGAAAACGCAATCATTTCCTAAATCCAACCACATTATAGTGTTTGTGCCGAAACACCTAACCAAACTTTTACCATTACACAACCTTAACAGCATGTTGATTGTGAAACCTGATGATGACATAGTACCTGTGAGTTTACGATTAGTACCACATACATTGTTGGAATACCACTCTCTTTTATGTTTATAGGTTCTGACATTTTTTTCTCATTTAGGATTACTACATAGATAGCGCTACACACACACACACACACACAGTGTTAAGCCCCAGCCTCCATCTTCATGTGCATCACATCCTCACACAAACACATACGTAGCATATTCACCAGGACTCAGCGAGAGTGCAGTGAGAGAGGGTGGGTACACGTTGTTCCAGTGAACAGTGCACCGCGGCTGCTAACCTAGATCTGATTACACACAGTAGCTCCTTGCATGCACAACTGTCTGTGTGTGTGTGTGTGTGTGTGTGTATCCATGCATGTATGTGTCTGGACTCGGGGGCCTAATGCAGTTTGCAGGTAATAGGTTTTCATGGGACTATAGCGAGGACGGTGTCAGTGCACTGCGTTTGTCTAGCGAGGACTGACGTATTCCCTCTTCAAGAGTGAGGAGCATCACAGAGGGGGCGAGCGATGGAGACGAGGGAGGAACAGGGGGATGGTGGAGAGGAAGAGCAAGGGGGTTACTGCAGGGAAGAGGAGACAGAGGTTGTGATGAGAGAGAGGCGGGGGGGTATGGCAGAGAGGAAGAGCTCATCTGTATGCTGGTAACTGTGTGCTGCTTGTTTGATCTGGAGGGAGTACTTAGTGCTGGATGGTGGGATGCTGCAGAGTGGAGAAAGCAAAAATAAGGTGTGTGGGTGTGTGGGTGTGTGTGTGTGCGTGTGTGTGTGCGTTTGTGCCAGTGTGTGTCTGTGCATGTGTGTGTGTCTCTGTGCATGTGTGTGTGTGATTAGGTGCAAGGTGTTGGGTGCAGCACTTTAAAGGGATCTGGCTGCTCTCCAACTCTGTGCATTTCATTAACTGTCCTTCATGTCTCTCATCCTCTTGTTCCGCTCGCCTGTCATCATCTGTCCTCTCCTCTCGTTCCCTCACTCTCCTCTTCTCTTCGCTCCTCGGTTCTGTGACACAGAACCGAGGAGGATGGGATGGGAGGATGAAGGGCTAAGAAGGAAGGAGAGTAAAGACTAAATTTCAAGAACCATGGAAATCTGCCCTCTGCTCCAGGGGTGCCCCCAACTTTTATGGATGAAAGCTGATCGCTAAATATTTACAGCAAGAATCACACATCTACTCCTGTGTTTCAAATGGGGCAATATTGTTTCCTAAATACTATGACTCCGCTCGCGCTTCCTGTTTTGAAAGCACATGGTGAATGTTGTGTCCTTATTATTATTAACGTTTTCTGGGTGACTGTGCTACTTGCAGGGCAGGGTTTTATTCGCCCCCCCCCCCCCCCCCCCCCCCCCCACAGCTGTTCAGCACTACAACCGGCAGGCGAGGTCGTAATTTTAGTCAGGGCGCCTTAAGAGACTCAAGTGTGTGAATGTGTGTGTGTGTGCGTGTCAGTGCATTCAGCTAAACGAGCGACTTGCTAAGAAAAGCCTGTACCACCGCTGTTTAGCTGTCCGCCAGAGAGAAAGAGAGACGGAGGGGGGGAGGCAAAATTAGGCAAAGGGGGAAGAAAGATTTAATGAGGGAGAGAGACAAAGCACGTAGTGGAAGGAGATGAAAAGAAAGATAGATGATGGAGAAAAAAGGACGAGAAAAAATCAAATATTGGTATCGAAGCAGGGATCAAGGAACAGAAAAATCAAATGAAAACACGGCAGTATGAAAAAACTTAAACAAAACTAGTAACTGAAAGCTCTTGTTGTTTGAAAATAAGAAGAGAACCTGGGAGGTGGAAATAACAACAATTAGAGCACACAGGAAGTGCGTGTGTCGGGACCAGGCAACGGTTTTCTGGAAGCAGAAACTGTCACCGGTGTCTCTCCTGTGTTCCGATCACGCAGCCGGAAACAGTACTTTGAAAAGTTTTCTCCTCACCTAACCCCCCCTCCCCCCTCCTCCAGTGCCTTCAAACAGCTGCCGGAGTTACATAACGCTGCGAGAGAGTGAGAGAAAAAAAAAAGGAGTGAAAAAGCGAGATCAGAGGCGGGGAGAGAGGCAGACAGAGGAACTGAGTGGGATAAAAATGTTGCAGAACGTATTCAGTCATGTTACAATAACACACACTTCCATAGTCTTACCTAACCGTGGCCACGGCCGGAAAAAGCCTCGGCATGCGGAATGAGACGAGTGCGCTTTCCGTTTTATCCCTTCACCTTTTTGACCATCGTGCGACTGATGATGTCACTGCTGTAACTGTCACCTCATTAATAATAAAAACTCCAGCCTTGTGACGTTAGAAAGACAGGAAGACACAGAGAAAGCCGGACGAACCCCATGACCCCCACTGAGCCGCGGTGCCGTATGAAAACGAGGACAGGCCGGTGAGTTGTGGCAGACGCGGGTTGGAAAAGAAGAGACTTTCAGGTGGGATCAGTTAACGGCCTCTGTGCCTGACAGCGCTTTACTGCCCATCATAAAACGAACGTACAAACATCAACCTTCCAATTATCTGTATTAAATGATCATGTATATTCCTGCGTAGTCATGAGACAGACTGCTCTCTCTCTCATCTTACCTTCAAAACCTACAAATAAAACATTGATTCCATTATTTCCATTCATTACAACATCATGTTGCAAAACTTCCTCAGCCCCCCCCCCCACCCCCCCACACACACACACACTTGCCAATAAACAGACGATGTTGTGTAACTGAGGACTTGAAGCTAAAGTGCCCACATCCATCCAGCCGGCAGGTTTAAGGTCATCGAGCTGCATCGCTCAGGTGCAGATATGTTCCTCCTACACATAAATATGCAATTATCTTTCTTCTGAACTTTGACCCGTCGTCTCGCTAACAAATTACAACGCAGTAATGCAAAGTCTCCGTGACGGTGATGGTGATGGGACTGATCCTGCGGGGGGGGGGGGGGGGGGACCAAAGGACGTGGAGAGACGTCCTTTTGCACATCAGGCAGGCCGCCCCATTCGCCGCTGTCGCTGGGTTGCCTGTGCCTGTACTGCTCCTCACATGCGTGCGTGTGTATGTTTTGCCACGAGTGAATCCGCGCTATGGACACCGGGGTGGGTTCCTCGCATGTCAATCAGCTCCCATAGCTACCGGTGCCACCCAACCAGCCAGGCAGGCGGGGAAGTGAATGAACGGAGCTCTGCCTGTGTGATCTGAAAAGTGGGCACAGGCCCGATGTCTAATCTGGGTACCGGGGGGGGGGTCACAGTCGCATGCTGACGGACACAGACAATGGGTTGTTGCCGTGGTGATAGGAGGGGTGGTGGCAGTATAGGAGGGGCGGGGGGGGGGGGGTGACAATGTGCATTGGTATGAGGATGGCACTCAAAGTCAAAAGCAGCATTCAGCTCGATGATAACAGCCCCTCTGTCTGTTTGACGCTCCTCTGGTTTGTTTTTCTGACTGTTTCTCTCTCTCCGTTTGCTATTTTTGTTTGCTCCTCAGTATCTCTCTGAATTTCACCCCCCCCTCATTCTCTCTCTGTTTGCTTTCCTTCTCTTATCTCTCTCCCCGTTTGCTTTTCTCCTCTTCTCCCTCTCTCTCCCTCTCTCTCTCTCTCTCTTCCGTCTCCGAGAAAGAGGTTGCGGCATTGCGGAGGTGGGTGTAGTGCGGGGGCAGAGGAGATTCTTTTATCAGTGTTATTGTCAGAGCTGGACCATCACCTTGGTTACACACACATATGCACCCCCCCCCCACCCACACACACACACACACACATACACACACACACACACACACGCACACACACACACACACACACACACACACACACACACACACTCACTTCAGACGTCAAATACACGTCAACAGCTACTGTCTAGGGGTCAAGGTTTTGGCGCAAAACAAAACACAAACCCGTCTTAAACTGGGCTCAACAGAAGCAAACTCACCCACTAAACTGTGCAAATTCAACCAAACAGATCCCAGCAAGGAGAAACACAGCTGGTGGAAAAAATATAGACAAAACAATCATGGCACAGACGTCAGAGACGGACTTCACGTTGGCTTGAGATTTAGATGATAGCCACATCCCGAGGTGCACTGCCCAGTCACCCATAGTCGGGATCGAGCTAATTGCCAATGTTCTCATGCAGAGAAAACATGAGGGAGATTCTAACGACCTCTCACTCAGATGTCTATCGACTGACCTAGCAGTAGCCATGGTAGCCAGGATGAAGGCGCACACACATACTCACACATTCACACACAAAACACAAAGTCACCTGAGGCTTAGACGAGGGATGATCCCGAGCCAAAATTTGAAATTAAATTATAATTCGATATCATCAATTATCTCACTTCCATGTATTTCCACCATGGTGAAAAAAAAACATAATGGATGCAGAGAATGGAGCTGCCAGGCTGTTCTGTGCCATATTATTGCTTTATTATACCTCTCACCTCTTTTGTGGAGATAAAACCAATGTGTGTTGAGCCTTTACACAATGAAGGAAGTGGAAGAGAGGAAGAAAAGATGAAGGCTGTTGAATAGCTGAAGCACCTGGGAGAGAGAGGGAATAGTAATCAATCAAACACCCACAAGCACGCACATGTGCACACACCCACTGACGCATACACAACACACAGAGGCAAACATGCACAGAGCACAGTCAGCCCATCTGTACCGCGTGCGTATATATGTGTGTGTGTGTGTGTGTGTGTGTGTGTGTGTGTGTGTGTGTGTTTGCCTGTGTGCATTTGCGCTCAAGTTTGTGCCTGCATGCATGTGCACGTTGAAAAAAATCAAGATCAAGTTCCAGTTCACTCAACCGTGTGTCTCCTTACGACGGAGAATCACATGAGCCTGGATTTGCATGCATACACACTCCTTTGCCAACAGTTGCATGTTCACTAATCAATGCATGCACACACACACACACACACACACACACACACACACACACAAACACACAGACGGGGACTCATGCATAAGCATTGACTCTCACCTGCAGCAATAGGCTACGTAGCAATGCATACTGAAAAGAGCAGGATGGAAGAGGCCCAAAGAGGGAGGAGAGAGATGGATGAGACAAGCGAGGGTCGTAGTGAAGGATGGATGGATGGATGGAGGGAGGGGAGGCCGGTGACAGGGTCTGAGAGATCTGTAATGAGATCTCAGTGAGTCAGACAGGATGCTACACACTGGTCCCGGCTGGAGCACGGCGGAATGCATTCGAATGCATCGGCCTAGCTGGCTAATATCAAACACTGTGTCAACATGATTTGCATGAGGCGCCGCCAAACACTCTCGCACACATCGATCTTCTCGAAAAGCACCCAGGCAAGTCATCCGTGTGGTGGAATTAGCGAAGGCTGGCAACAATTCACGGCTACCTAAGCAGTTCCCCCCCCCCCCCCCCGCGGCATTAAATGAGAATAGGTTAGCGTTGACACTGTGTTGCTTTTAGCGTGTTCGCTCGTATGTGAGTGAGTGAGTCACAAGCTTTTGCCGGGAGAAGCCGCAGCACAAATTTAAACATCAGAGCAGTCAACAAACCCTGGGCTATCTTCGTGGCCATATTTATTCATGTGGTTTGACACCCAACGACTCACAAACACACACACACACACACACAATATAAAAACACATTCGGAGCTTGCACACAAACAGGAGCAGAGACCAAGTGCATCACATGTATGTATGAAAGACAAGGCTGGAAAAGAAAGACTAAAGTCCAACATGACCTCGGATAATGTGTCTTCAACTCCTTTGTTATTTTTTTGATTGTGAGAACAGCAGCAACTGAAGATACACATTCTACGTTTAAATGATGTCACGGCTCATTTATGCTCAACATTAGATGCGTATAGTGAAACAGACGAAGCCCTGTGTCTGCTCTCTGTCTTAATGTCATCCGTATTTGTGCACGTTGTCTGAAAGTAACGATACGGGCCAAACAGACAAACTGGCACTCATGGGAGGGGGGGGGCAGTGTGGTTAAAGAGCTCATATATGACGATAAGGGCACGATGAAGACATACCAACAACTTTTTACGAGCCACTTTGCATTACACTTTATCACAACTTTGCGCTGCCCTCTAGTGGATGTACTGGGTAAAAAACACAAAAACTTAAAGGACGCATGAAAGTAAAAGGGCAGTGACGGTACAATGTGTAAAACGGACGTACCTCTTTTCATTTGTATAGGCAGTGAAATCGCCAAAATGAAGGAATGAAGTGACGTGAAAAATACTGTCTTTGTTTTGGTGCTGGGTTTTGTTCAATCCCATCTTTTCCTTCGAGGTGAGTAATTCCACATTCGCAGCAATTCTTCTTTTTTTTATGATTTATTTTGCCGCTGCTTTGAAAACACTGTACAAGGGAGCGAGCTCAGATACTTCCTCATCCATCCATGCTGACATCATCCCTCTTCCCACCTTCCCTCCACCCCCCTCTGTGTCCCCACCTCCTCTCTTGTACAGCTCCATCTTTTAACTTCGCAGCTTCCTTCCTCCCCTCGCCTCCCTCCCCTCCTCCTCCTCCTCAGAGTTACCCCATCCCGATCTCTTTAGCTTCTCTTAGCGCCTCCATCTTTCACTGTTCCTCTCCGTCTCTTCCGCTTCCCGTAGTTCTCTCCCCAGCTCCCCTTTCTTTAACCTTTTATGCCCTTCCTCCACGTTTCTTTTTTCACCACTGGTGTACACAGACGTCTCTCGCTCAGTATGTCGCTCCATAGATTCTCTCCTCTGCTCCACCAGCATCCCACAACCAACCTCCTCCCTCCCTCCCTCCCTCTCTCCTGCCCCTTTCTTTTCTTCCTTCCTCCCGCTTCCCAATCCGCCTTTTTCCATCTTCAGCTCACATCTGCGAGTCTAACACCAATCTCCTTCCGTTTCAGCATGCCACCCTCACCCCCATTACACTTCATTATTGGGTCTGTTCCTCTTTTTTTGTTATCACGCTTCCCCTCTCCGCCCCCCCCTATCTCACTATCGGGATGACGCACGATCGCATATTCCTGTCTCATTCAAGCAGCCACATGCCTGCGCACAGACGGACGCACGTGCACACACACACACACACACACACATGCACACACACCTTTTCACGTGCTAATGTATTCATCGTGTATAATGTCACCGTCAAGGTTAACAGCCGAGGAGCTGATGTTGAGAGGATTTGGGGGGTTGTGGGTAATGTAGGAGGTACGTGCAGGTTTACTGATGAATAAGTTCCGTTGCTGTAAAGTGTTTTGGGGTTCGAGATGATGTCATCTGATGACCTTTCATATACCTCACCGAGGAAACGTGTGAGGTGTAATTGATGAGCCTGCAATCAAATAGTAATTATCGTCATGAATGTTTGGAACTGAAGGCAATCAGCTGCGGAGGATTTCATGCTGTTTTAGCCTCAGTCCTCTATCTTTGTCCCCTCGTTTATGTTCATTAATGTGAGGAGCCGCCATTGTTCCAGGGGATAATTCATTGACATGCATGGCAGCCGCCTCCATGTGTTTGTTTGTGTGTGTCTTCGGTGGGCGAGCAGATGCAAGAAGCATGACAAGAAAATAACCTTCCCTCCCTCCCCCTCCGTCCCTCGTCCGCCCTGATGACGAGACGCCGTGATTGCCCTCCCGCTCCACCCCCCCTCCCCCCTCCCCGTCTCTCCCCCCCCCTCTATTTTTATCATCTTTACCCCCCCCCGCCTCGCCCCAGCCCTCCACCCACGTCGCCGTTGCTCCCTCCATCCCTCTCTCTCTCTCCCTTCCTGCCTGTCTCTCACTCTTCACGTCTCCCTGTCCTTGGGTGTCTGCAGCCAGCTGTGTCTGCGGGCCATTAATGCCCCCCTCCCCTCCATCCATTTTCCCCATCACTGATTCCTCCAGCAGACTCTTCCCCTTCCCCCCATCCTACTCCTACTCCTCCGCTCGCCTCCTCCTCCTCCTCCTCCTCCTCCACCTCCTCCCTTCGAACTCCTCTGTCCCTGTGACCACTGGGGCTCCATTGTCACAGCAGCTGATGATAACAGGCTCGTCCTCCGTCCGGCATTCTGTTTCACCACTGCACCGAAATCAGACGCGGGAAAACAACCGTAAACATCCACATTCCGAATCGCACATACGAAAAAACACATTCAAAAATACCTCCCGTCTACAGTCACATAGCACGAAACCATTGTGTTGTGACGACGTGCGCGCACCCACATGCACCGTCAAATCTACACAGTCAGCCTCCTCCCCTTTGTGTTCACGCAAACATCTCGTTGTGCTGCTAGCCCCTTCGCCGCTGCCTCCAGATCTGAAAAGTTATTGCGCTGCATGATGTAGTGTCATTGACTACTGTACACACCTGCCCTAACTCACTTGTCATAATAACAAACTGCGATTGATCCACTTTCCCTGTGACGCGCCGATGCTAAGATCGACTTGGGCCTTCGGAGAGGGAGCATGCTGCCTTTGAGAAAGTGGGCCACGGGCATCGTGTCCCCGGTGAATCCGTGTGGTCAGCAGAAATGAGCTGGACCGGGGGCACATGTGATGCAGATGATGTATATCCTCATTCGCAGAGATTTGAAACCAGCATGACATTACAGCAGCTGTGGTTCCTAAAGACAAAAAAAGGCCAAAAAGGTCTTTCTACTTATTACCTCCACAAAGGAGGATATGTTTTCACCCCTGTTCATATGTTTGTTGGTTTGTAAACAAGATTACACAAACACGAATTGTGTGTGTGTGTGTGTCCGCAGTGGGTGCTTTGTGTGTGTAGTGCGGTAATGGAAGTGGAGGGGCTTAAAATGTCACTTTGAATCTGACAGCTTCAACAGGAAAACGACACACACACACTCACACACACACAATCCATTTCAGGCCTGTTTTATCCACTGGACAATAAGAGTGTGTTTTCGAAGAGGACGGTAGCACGCACACACCCCCACACACACACACACACACACACACAGACACACACACACACACACACACACAGACACACACACACACACACACACATACACAAAGCGATGACCCCTTGCTTCATCAGTGCCCTTTTTTTCCTTCTCCTCCTTCCTTCATTCCTTCCTCCCTTCGACCCATCCATTACCCATCTCCCCCCCCTCACACCACTCTATTGATTGAGCCATTCAATTTCCGGCTGTAATTCAACTACACTGTTGCACTTGAATATGCAAATGAGCCCAGGGGGGCTGCTGATGCTGTTGTTGTCATGGAAACCTCTCTTCAAACACAGAGACACGCACACAGGAAACTATCGAGCTCAGATCTGCCTCCTCTGGGGTTAGGAAGGAGAGACAAGGTGAAGTGTGTGTGTGTGTGTGTGTGTGTGTGTGTGTGTGTGTGTGTGTGTGTGTGTGTGTGTGCATCTATGAATGTTGTACTCATGTGAAACTGAAACTTTGACAGTGGCATGAGGATTGGCCAGGGCTTAGATGACCTCACTGTACCCTTGGGTGTATGTTCCTGAGTGTGTGTGTGTGTGTGTGTGTGTGTGGGGGAGCTGAGAAAAGAGAGACTCCCCTACCTCACTCGTGTCTGTCTCTCACTCCCCCCCCCCTCTCTCTCTCTCTCTCTCTCTCTCACACTTGTCTCTGTCCCCCCTTTCTCTCTCTCTCTCTCCCTCTCTCTCTCCATCTCTATGTTTGTGCAGCCCTCTAATCGCACTGACAGGAGAACTGCACACTGTGTGGCTTTTGCCACCAGGCATGCACAGAAAACACACACAGAACATAAATCCATGCAGAATTAATACATTCCCCTTGTTTTCTCTCTCTCTTGCACACGCCCACCACGGAACTTCCAGACACAAACTCTATGCTTGTGTGTGGCGTTAGTCCGCCCGCCCCACCCCCTCCCTCTGTCCTTATATGTTGCTTTGAGGAAATTTTTAGGTCACAAAGATGTCACACCAATTTGTGTGTGTGTGTGTCTGCATGTACGTGTACAAAGCAAGCTTGTTTGTAGTTCTACTGTCCATACTGCGTATGGTGTTGTTGTTTTTTTGCCAGAATTACTTTAGCGGTTCAAATCCTGAGAATCGAACGTGATGTTTTAAAAACATAAGTGTGGTTATCTTTTGATAAGAGCTCCACACTGAAATGCGCTGAACTGTCTCATCATGAGGATTGTGTGAGTTTGCTTTGATCCAATTTGACTTCTTGAAATGTTGTAAAACTGTGACTGATGCACTCAAATATGTGACATCCTCCTTTTGGCAAATGAGCCCCGCCCACTTCCAACCAGTGAAAAGTATTTTTCTCTCAAGTCAAATTACAAAAACTTTGGCAGAAAATTGTATGTTCAGATCAGACGCTAATAGAAAAAGGTGAAAAAAAGCTGATTGAAAAAAAAAACAGGTCTCCAGGGCCTTTGAGTTTCTCTACATAGAGATAATAATGGAATCAAGGCAGTTGTTTAAAATCATTGCAAAGCTTTCTCAGCCTCCCTCAACAGATGAATTATTAATGCAACTCGGAAAAGCAAGGGCATTTGTCTGAACAATAATAAGTTATTTGATGAGGTGGTTGGTGTTAAAGCGTTCCGCTGGCAGCCGGGCCCCATCCTTCTCATAAACAATGACACTTCAATTTGGGTACGGATCCAGAAGGAAGCATTTCCTCTCCCCTTGCGTAAAAAGAAAAGAAAAAAAGAAAATCATACAAATGTCTCCCGTAGTGGGTTGGTTTAAGCTCCATTTTGGGAGAAAGTGGAAGAACTAGTGTATATGTCGAGGAGTGCTTGTCTGTGTGTGTGTTTGTGTGTGTGTGTGTGTGTGTGTGTGTGTGTGTGTGTGTGAATGCGCGTGTACTGTTAGGCAAATGAGCTTGTCAGTATGCGGTGCAGGCCTCTCTCTGGTGGCAGGCAGATGACAGTGCAGTGATTGGGCTGATTTCACTGAGGACGTGAGGGGAAATCTGAAGGCTGCCTCTGGGCTCAGGTGCTTATCACCTCCCACCACACACACACACACACACACACACAGATTTGATGCATACGTACACACACACACACACAGCTAACTTTTGCTGCCCATGTCAAACCCCCAGATGTATGGACAGACACACACACAAACACTCAACCACAAGACCTGAGACACACACTTGGATAGCAACACATGATTGTACAGTACGTGAAGTATATCGCCTCTACTTTTTTAGAGGGTTAATTGTCAAAATCTTTAGTGGATCTTCGGCCCCATGCTTTCTGCCTGCCTGCCCAATGTTAGCCACACATAACATAACTTTGTGTGTGTGTTTGTGTGTGTGTAAGTCCAATTATTATGGCCCCGGGCAAGTGGGAAATAGGAAATTATTGTTTGTGTTATTGTCTGCACTTCCTAAGACAATCATTAACTATTAATTACAGCCTAAGTGGAAGTTGGTGTATTACGTGAAGGTGCTCACACACACACATACAGTGACAAAAATATATATTTTTTAAAAGGCATGTTGTTCATATTTCTATGTCTATCATGTCTGACTTCTTTGCATTGTGTTGGGATTTTCAAATGTGCGCTAAAATATTACTTAGGGAATTCCTGATTGTCACTCTTGTCATGGAAGCTATTTACATCATTATCAATGTGACTTCTTTAGACATTTTCCCAATCATCATGTGCTGCAGCCAAGCTGCTGCCTTCCCACAGCAATATGTTGTTTGTTTTAGTTTTAGTTCTTTTATGTTATTATAGGCTGTTACAACCTGACATTTCTGGTTTATTTTGAGCTCTCAAAAGCAATGATGATGATTTATGCATTCATTAGCCTTTATACCCCATGAGGACCACAAGTCTTTCAGAAATCGTACTCTCCTTTTATTTGGTTAAATCAAGTCGTGACCTTGATCTGATCAACCTGCAAGGCGTATTCTGGAACTTTGTCAGTTAGGCCATGATAGTACTGTATGAATTACTTAATTTCTATTAAACAACAGATTGTGTTCTCCTCCAGTGTGCCCTGAGGGATTTTAGAGCTTCACTTATTTTTTGTATATGCGACCAAAGCGAATTGGAGTAAATTACCTTTTATGGTTGAAAATAGATTGAACTGGGAAGTGAGGAAGAGAGCCAGAAAAGTGACAAATGACAAAAGATAAATTGAGGGTAAAGGCGCTGCGAGAGGTTCAAGTCTTTGGTGTCGCTCCACTTGCTAAAAAAGTGGCTCAATAGGCGCTGTCAGAGAGAAAGAGATGTTAGACAGCTCGCCCATTTTCTGTCTGTCTGCCCGTGTGTGTGTCGCTGTCTATCTGCATGTCCGTGCATGTACCTAGCTGTCCGTCTTGTTGTCTGCTTGACTCCATCTATTTGACCGTCTTCCTCCAACCTCACACATCTGTCTGCACCAGGAAAGGGCGTGAATTAAACATCTAAGACCCTCTCTCTCTTTCTGCGTCCTTGGCTCTTATCCCTTTGCTCTGCTCCTCTGCTCCTCTCGCCCTCCTCCCCTCTTATGCGCCCACTCGGGCCTCCCTGGCTCGCCCCCAACTATATTTCTTCTGCCTCCTTTCATCTCTGCCCTTCCCCTCCCTTGTCTGTGTGAGGGGAAGGGAGAGAAAGAGAGAGCTAGAGAGGGAGAGAGAGAGGGTGAGGGATGGCGCGAGGCGGCAGAAGACTGGGGTGGGTGGAGATCATAGAGGAGATGAGGCCGCGTGGTGCGGATGGATAGACAGATGCATTGATAAGGGCTGCCGACTCCACGGAACACTCGCCGCATATCCAGTCTCTCTCTCCCCCCCCCCCCCCCCTCCCCAACCCGTCTCCCTCTCTCATCTCTCCTTTTCATTTCAGGACTAATGCTCCCGTAGCCTTCAAATGTCAGTTCAGTATGGCAACCTATTAGATGGTTAGCCAGAGTGGCTGACAGCTCTCTATCTCTCTCTCTCTCTCTCTCTCTCTCTCTCTCTCTCTCTCTCTCTCTCTCTCTCTCTCTCTCTCTCCCTCTCCCTCTCGCTCACATTCGGGACAGAATGATTGTCTGGGACTTCTGCCGTCATACAGAGCAGGTGAGGAAGACAGAGACAGGGAAAGACAGAGAGACACTGACAGAGCATCGCAGCAGCCGGCTCTCTCCCGTCTCCTTCCGACAACCCGTTCCACCTTGTCACAAGCCTATGAAGCACATTTACTCCTGGAAGCTGCTGTAATCAATATTTTTCATACTAAAAATGAATCCTGTGACTGCTTGCATTCGAAAGGGGTCACTCATCAACCCACTGAGTATTACCCAACTCTGCAGTTCCCCGTACATCGCTTCACCTCGACTTTACCGTTTGGATTCACTCCCACAGATCTGAGCAGTGTCATTCCCAGCAATGAAGATTCTACACTCCTTGCTCTGCATCACACAGTGGAGGTTATGATTGGCTGGTGAACACAGTGGAGCTTTAACCACTAATGGTCAGGATATTTCTACCAGGGGTTGGTGGAGACCAAACCAGAGCTACACACAAAATTATACTGGGCCTGTGTTCATCAGTTGGACAGAAACACAGACTCCACATGAATTATAATGAATCATAATGTTGCTCTGTATCTTGTAGGTGGTTAAAAGGTTATATTAACTTTGAATGGAGAACATACACTAAGTCAATGCTGTGTTTACGGCTCTTCTCTGCTGCCCCCATATGGCCAAACCTTTATTGGTACTTGTGATTTCCATCTTATAGTACTTAACTTTTTTACTATATTACATTTATCCTACTGTTAAAGGTATTAAACACGTTCATAACATGTACATACTAAACATATGAGGAGTTTATGGAATATGATGCATTCATTTTGACTTGACAAACACTGTTTTGTTGTCAAATCAAATTTTAATGCATAACATAAAATTACTTTTACTTTAATCACATTAGCCTAAAAACATTCAAATACTGCTCATCAGAAATGACAATGCCAGAGGCCAATGTATTGAGTGTATTTACTCCAGATACTTTTTCTGGTAATACTTATAGTATAAAATGTTTCAAATTCAGTATTTAACATTGTACTGTTGATACTTTAAACCAAGTAAAAATAATCTGAAAATTTCTTGCGCCATGATAAAAAAAGCAAACATAGAGAGGAAGAAAGAGATAAATATATATAAATAAACAGAGAGAACTACATGACACAGAGGATTAGAGGCTTAGTTAGCCTGCATAAAATCCCCTTTTCCTCTCGTGCCCTACAAAGGGAAGAAGGCAATTGGCCACATTATACAAAAAGAGGAAGCAAGGGAGGCGTGGGAGGGTACATGGGGGAGTGGGACAGGGATTGCAAAAATCTTGCTGAATCCGTCGTTGTTGTTGTTTTTAATGTTTTCCCAGCGCCGCTCAGTGTGGCTGCTGCGCCACCTGTGACATCACATCTATCAATACAGGGAGCTGTTTTTTTCTTTCCTTGTATGGCAAGAGAGTGAGAGGAGGGGGGGGGATGACATTGGCCTTGAAACCTGCTATTGTCTTGCCTCCAGGACACCCAGCCAACCAGGCAGCTCAGTCTGAGTGAGATACGGAGAGAGAGAGAGAGAGAGAGAGAGAGAGAGAGAGAGAGAGAGAGAGAGAGAGAGAGAGGTTTCCATGGTTACCTCCAGGGAGATGCGGGCACACTTGTTTATGTGTTGGCCGAGGGAGCGTGCACGATGGGCCCTCTCGCTGAGTAGATGTGTACGAGTGCATGTTTGTGTGTAAGTGTGAGTTTCTGTGTGTGTGTGTGTGTGTGTGTGTGTGTGTGTGTGTGTGTGTGTGTTTGTGTGTGTGTGTGTGTGTGACTGAATGCACATGTGCAAATACGCCAGGACTCATAAGCTGACCCTTCAGAGACTTTCTTTGTAAACAAACCCACATACAAATGCACACAAACACACACACAAACACACACACACACCTGCTTAATAGAAGTCCAGTTTACCTGCTCAGTGTTATTGAGCCAGGAGAAGTGGACTGATTGAAGCCAACTGGCCTGGTGGGACCTGAGCTCCAGCTGAAGGAAGGAGAAGAGAAAGAAACGAAAAAGGAGGGAATGGAGGATTGAAGGAGACAAAGGGGAGATGGGGGGGATTGGTGCTGGGTCACAGGGAGAGATGAGAGACAGGAAATGAGAGCAGAATAAGAAATCGTCGGACAAAAAGAGGAGAGAGAATTAGATGTGACACAGCGGAGGGCGTGTGTTGGAAAAGAAATACAGAGGGGAAATGAGATGGGAGGAAGAGAGAGAGGCAGAGGGAGAAAATAACAGAGCGAGCAACGGAGAAGAAATGGAAGCGTCAGAGCGTAACACGGCGAGAGGGAAAACAGGAAGGAAGACCTGGCAAAGAAGGAAGAGATAGAAACAACAAGACAATGAGAAGACGGGATGAAAAAGAGAAGAGGAGGATGAGAGGGAGGACGTGTGACCTGATGACTGTGGATGTGACGAGATGCGATGGGACGGGTGCGAGCCGAGGGAAGCTGCCATGGCAGTGGAGTGCAGCCGCAGTCCCATGCAGCAGACACTGCAGGCACTGTAGTATGTCAAATGTCACAGACGCTGAGGCACAAGCGCACACACACGTCATAACGCGCAGACCCCCCGCCTCCACAAAGGCACGGAGGCTGCTTACATGTATATGGAATTACACGCATGGGATTGCTTTTGTATTTTCTCACCAACTTACCAGATGCGGTTGCACATATTCTCACACACACACACACACACACACACACGGAACCACACGGAAATAGCTGCACACGATGTACAGAAAGATGAGGATCTCGGGGGCTCTGCGTACCAGCGGCGCCGTCTCCGGGTTGATGTGATGAGGAGAACACACACGCGTCTGTGCTGAGGTCGCCCATTACCTGAGACACACACAGTGGGCCTCTCAGGGACTGTCTTAGCTGGTATGCCGTTCGCTGTCAGGTTCATTTGCACAGAGACAACTTGTGTAGGTGTAAGTGTAGGTGTACGCATGCGTGTGTGTGTGTGTGTGTGTGTGTGTGTCCCTACTTTCTCTATGCGAGGTGAACACCAGAGTCACCCTCCTTAAAATAACAAGCTAGCACTCTCCCATAGGAAAGCAGACAGCCATCCTGCAAGCTGCCTGATCCTGGGCCGCCCTAGTTCACTGCTCCATCCATCTCCCTCCTTCGCTTTTTGTGTGTGTGTCTCTCTCTCTCTCTCTCTCTCTCTCTCTCTCTCTCTCACTCTCTCTCTCTCTCTTTTACTTCCGCTTCATGTCTTTGTCTCTCACTCACTCTCCATGAATCACACACACAGTCAGCGGTGGCCTAATAAGCAGGGTTTCTCTTCCCGACTTTTACTCCTTTCTCTCGCTGTGTGCCCTGTGAAATATTGTTCGGCTGCGTTAGCACACTGGTGCGTTCACACAAACACACACACAAAGTGTAGCTAAAATGATCAAACATACAGAGACACAGCTTTAGTTAGAGACAAAAGACGCATGCACGCACACACACACACACACACACACTGATACTAACAAGGAAGACCACCTCCACCTCCAGCTAAGCTTAATGAGCTCTCCCCTGGCTAACTGGCCTAGAAAAGGCAGCGGTCAGCAGCCCAAAGCCCATCTATCCGGCGAGCTCTAATTTTTATCAGCCTCCACAGTTCAGCAGCAGAGCCTTCAGCTCTGTCTCACTAGCTGTGCAGGGGAGGAAGGCGAAGAATAGGCCTCATTCACTCAATTAATAGCTCTCTCTGTGTGTATGAGGCAATGCTGAAATACACACAGTGCCAAAACTGGAAAGAGTGGGGGAAAAGATTGAAGCGGCAAATGGTTTTAAGGACTTAGCCGTCTGTAATTTGCCTCTAAACTGGTGTTTATTGCATATACAAATAATGATTGTAAACAAATTTGTGACGCTATTGCTTGGAAGATGGAGAAAAGAAGACAGTGGGGGCAAAATCACATTATACCCTGAATGAATGTGTTTGTGTGCAGCGTTTGTGAGTGTGTGAGCTCAGACGTATAAATTCTTCATACGCGTATATTCCTTGACCTATATGTTTCTGGATCTGAAATGAGCCTGTGTATAAAGGTTTGTATCAAACCTGTGTGTGTGTGTGTGTGTGCGTGTGTGTGTGTGTGTGTGTGTGTGTGTGTTACAGATACAGATATGAGCTGGCCCAGGTCTGCAGGCTGCTGGGCTGTATGGAAATTAGAAGAAACACCGCTGAGAAGCAGGTGATGGAGGAGCGAGGGCGTAGGAGAGGGAAGAGGGAAGGCTAGATGGGGAAGGAAGAAGAGGAGAGTGGTGCAGTGGGGTTGGATAATGAGGACTCTGATGAGTGGGATAGAGAGCCCTGAATAGAGTCGTCTCAGAGATGGAGAGAGGTACAAAAAGAGAGAGAGAGAGAAAGGGGGGAGATGAAGTGGTGGAGAAGGGGTTATGAATGGACAGGGGAATGGGAAACAGCTGCCACTAGTGGCAGACTGTGGAAATAAATAATTAATTCAGCAGAAGAGGAAAGAGGAGAGCAGGTAAAAGGAGGATAGGAAAGTGAAAACCAGAGAAAACAACATTTCATTTTCAGGTGAAGGGGGAAAAAAAGGGTGTATAGATAAAATGGTGGAAAAGACAGATGGCGATGAAACGTTTCAGTGAGACGAATGGATCACAGGAGACAACAGGGATGTGAGAAATTAGAGAAGGAGGGCAGGTAGAGCCTCCACTGTGAGAAAGATGAGAGGATGAGAGGGCTGGCGGAGTGGTCATGGGCATTAAATTAGAGGGGAAGAGAAACAAAAAAGAGAAAAAGGGAGACTGGAAAAAAAGCGTGAGCAGAGAGATAAAAAACTTAAAAAAGGATGAGAGGGGGAGGAGGGGGAGGCCAACAGACTGATACAGAGAGAGGAGAGACAGCGACGGGGGGGGGGGGTGATGCTGGCAGTGGCAGGACACGGGTGCAAGAGTGGAGACCGTGGCATGCAGCTCAAGTTGGCATGGACTCTATCACTCGCTCTCAGGCCCGGGCACAGGGCCCTCAGTGGCAGAACCATGCGCACACTCACACTATCTCTCTCTTTCTCTCTCTCGCAAACACACACACTCACACTCACACACACACAAACACACACACAGACACAGACTCGATGAGATGTATGCACACAAGCAGATCAAACACAAGGACATTCGCGCGTCTTCCTTATTACACACTCGCACACGGCAGACAGAGACCGAGAGAAAAACACTGAGCTCAGACACAAGCTGACGCAAGCACACACTCAATTAGTCTCAGCCACACACACACACACACACACACACACCTACACACGTGAGGAAGAAAAGACGGATGGATGAGTGTGTGCATGAAGGTGTGTGCATGTGTGTGTGTCTAATTGTGCCAGTGCTGCCAGAGCAGAATGAGGGATGGTGTCTCAGAGCTGCTGCTGCTGCTAATAGCCGCTGACTGGAGGTGACAGGCGCTCTCGCTCTCTGTCGCTCTCTCTCTCTCTCTCTCTCTCTCTCCCTCTCTCTCTCTCTCTTTCGTCTTGTTTTGCACCCAATCAGCAGTCAGCACATCTGTCCTTCCCTCTCGTCCTCGGCCCAATTTGGCGCACCCTCCCCCCTTTGTTTCTCCCTTCCCCTTTTCCCCCGCATATCCCTCCGTTGCCCTTTTACCCTCGCACCCGTCTCCCCCCCTTCTGCTTTCATCTCCACTCCTTACCCCCTGCCATCTTTCATCACTTTCTCTCCCCCCCACAGCCTCACAACCCCACCTCCCTCTCTCCGTCCTCGGCAACCCGGTCCTGATGATACACAGGAGACGGCTCATGCATGAGTGATTGGATACGTGTGCGCACGCAGACACAAACATACACAAGGACCCTCGTCGGCAAGGAGAGGTTGTGCGCGTGCGTGTGTGTGTTTGTGTGTGTGTGTGTGTGTGTGTGTGTGTGTGTGTGTGTGTGTGTGTTTGTGTGTGTGTGTGCATCTGATTGTATGCATACATGAGTGTGTGTGAGTGCACTGGTAGGAAAGTTATTATTCCTGGTGCGCTGCTGCATTTCAGGTCCGGACGGAAAGATCAAACAAAGACTACAGGATGAGTGAACACATGCACACACACACACACACACACACACACACACACAAACAGAAACACATTATGTCTCCTCCTATCTCCTGCTGTCTTTTCATATCCCTGGCTTCTGCAGCTGCCGCACGCCTGGACTCTGTCCACAGGGAGACAGGAGACAGAGCGAGCACTGCTCTGTTTTCTATCTGCACCAGGTTATTAGACACATGCAATTAGCAAGCTCGAGAAGGATAAATATGCCTGTTTGTTTGTGTGTGTGTGTTTGTGTGTCTGTGTGGGTCGTTGTGTCCTATCAGGGACAGATTGTATGGGATGCATCTGGGTTGGCCTGGAGTGGAGACAGGGAGGGGGGGGATGGAGATTGTTAATATTGTACTGGCTGACGTGTGTGTGTTTGTGCATGTGTGTGTGTGTGTGTCTATTTATAGTTATGAGGGCCGATTTTGGTTCAATACCATCACTGTGAGGACAGTTTGGCTGGTTTGAGGGTAAAGACTTGTTTTTAGGGTTAGAATTAGGTTAAGGTTAAGGTTTAGGTTAGGGTTAGGAAGGAGCTGTGTGTGTGTGTGTGTGTAGGGATTGTTCATCTTTGTACACTTCTTTTACCAGTGGCGACATGCGTGATGATGTTTTGTATCTCAGCATCTTTGTGAATATTCGATAACGGCTGAGAAGAAGTCATGTCATGTGCCACCCTTCCTAGAGGGACAATTCTTGCCCCCGGCACAGTAGAAATAAACGGGGGGGGGGGGTTGCCTCACAGGCAATCAGTTTTGCTCTTGTGAGGCAGCCATCCATCGCCACCACATCAACAACAACGCCGCGGTAACACAGAGCCCGGCTGCTGCAGGGGGAAAGGGACAGAGGTGGTGGTCGCAGCAGCTTCCTCTTGAAACGGCTCCCTTTCATTTCTTTTCATCAGCCACCGCCTGCCTGCGTATCTCTCGCGCTTCTATTCCTCTTTTTCTCCCGCAAACAAATCCCCTTTCTCTTTAGCTCATATGTATGCAAATAAGGCATCCTATGCAAATGAGACAGGTAGGGACCGGCAGCGGAGAGGGAGAAGAAATTGTCTGGGAGAGAGGGCGGGTGGAGGAGGCGAGGCGGGGTAGGGGGTGAGGAAGGGTCACCGGCGGATGGAGATGGGGGGGACACAGGAAAAGATTCAGGCAATTTGTCCCTTCCAGGTTACAGTCAGTCATTGAGAGGTGTGGTTTCCATTTATCGTGCACCCCATACACTTCTGCTCACGAAAGCAACATATAATATACGTACCCCACCGTCTTATGATGCATTTTGAGCCTTCAAGTCCAATGAATACACTTATAATTCATTGGCTTGCATTGATTTAAAGAAATGCAGTGATCAGTAGCCTCTGTCTCACGTGGTTCAGTTAGATACCCCGTTTAAAAAATTGAGGTCCATATTTCCCTCATTCCGTGTCCACTCATTCCTCCTCCCCTTCCCTATCCATATGCGTTTGTTTTCTTTTTCGTTTTGCTGAAAAGAATAAACATCTTGGAAGGGATTTTTTATTTTATTTCCCCATCGGACTTTCTCTCCCTTCACCATCTGCCGTTGTGAGAAAAAACTGCGCTCCGGCTTCATTTGCTGAGAGAGGAGAGCGGCTCTGGGTTTTGTGGCCGTGAAGCAGTTTCAGCACATTTTCGGCGAAACGCGACCCTGTTGCACGCACCGGGAACATTAGCCAATCTTTTCAGGCATTTGTTTATCATCATTTCACTGATGTCTCCAAATTAGCTCTGTAATGACTCACTGATGTTAACTGCAGTGACGAGCTAGACGCCTGAGGTTACACTTCCTGTCTGAGGTGTATATAGGCACCAAAATGGAATTTACATTCGGTGGCCAGTGGTGCGTTGCCAAGGAAACAAAGAACGCCTGGCACTAATTGGCTGTGGGGTGGTTGCTAGGTGCTGGGTGGAGCAGATCAAACTTTACATGATATGAAGCGGGGATGATGATGGAAGGCTGTAATAATTGGCTCCGTTGTAAACATATTGGCCATGTCTCAATAACAACTATATCCTATTACCTGCACACAGTCGTCAGAGGTGACCACCACCTTCTCACGCGCTCCTTGTGTGTTTGTGTGTGTCCCTCGTTTGTGTGGTCGTTTGTAGGGGCCTCCTGCTGAGGCACTCGGGAAGAGGCAATGGCATCATTTGCTTTTCATGCTTCACTGCCTGTGTGTATGTGCGAGCACTTGAGCACACACATACATACGGTGATTATGAGAGGAGTCATGAGTTGTCTCTCACTGCAGGCTGTGGATGTGCCCATGTAGGTCAATGAAAGTGTTTAGATTGAAAGACGTCGGATTGATGAGACATATGACGAGAGCCTGTTCAAGACTAATATGCGGACAGTCAGTGGTTTATTTGTTTCCTCTAAGCTTCTGTATCCGCGCCCGTGTCCCCGTCCAGCAGCATCTTTTCACGCCCTCTAAGTCAGCCGGCCTCTCTTGGTCCCAGTGGCCCTTCTGCCTGCAGCGGGGCTAAAGTCATGCTCCGCAGGCAGAGTGCAGATGCCTCCCTACCTCGCTGGGCCCTCCCCGTGCCCGCCACTCACTCACTGGCATATGGGCCCGTCGTTGTGCCAGTTCCCCTCCCAGAGCCCCTGACTCTCGTCTCGTCACGCATGGCGAGCAGCGCGCACAGACACACCTACGACGTGCACACTAAAACACACACTGCCAACCTTGCATGACGGGCATATCCTTGACTGTCCCCTGATGTTCCCCACCGCGAGTCCCACCGCCAACTGTGGGTAATGTGCACTGTGTACGCAGACACCCGTCACTGTAGTGCAGACAGTCTAAACAGTGACTGCACCGGATGGAGTTACTCCGTCTTTCGCTGCAGGTCGTGACTTAACGACGCAGACAACAAAAGTGCGGCACCGACGCCCTCCGAGTTTACAGCTTTTAATTCCCATCGGCACCAGCCGGGCTAAAAATATGTGTACTCGCTGGTTTTTCGTAAGGTAGTTAAGATAAAAGTGTTCACAACATAGCGTATGCTCAGATCCCTGGTCCTGCATTAGCACTGCAGTATCTACTCAATAATTTCATCCCAGGGTATTGGAGCAGCAGAAGCAGCCGTTAATCTACTAAATGGGACCTCCATGATGGCTAATTCAGTTGATGCCCTTCCCCACTCACCACCTGTGTGTGGATGCAATGAAGAGCTCGGCCTTAAAGCGCCACAACACTGGTGAACTGGGGCTTTTTGGTTTGCTGGTGTGCTTTGTGACAGGAGCATGGACGTCATGGTGTCACACTGTGATATTTCATACACCATTACATTTAAAAAAAAAAGAGACTTCCTCCCTGCTGCTGATATGATCGATAAAAGCTGGTACACACACACACACACACACACACACACACACACACACACACACACAGTCCTGCTTGCATACAAATACACTGCGAGTCAGGCTTTGAAATGGGCAGGTAGGAAAATGGTGGTAATTATCGTTAGTTCTTGGTGGTTAACCAAGTGGCACACACGCACACACACACACACACACACACACACACACACACACACACAGCTGAGATGCCCTCTGCTGTGTGGCACAAAATGGCGGAGTATGTGTGTGTCCTAGCAGAGGCTGTGTGTGTAGGAGAGAGATGGGAATGAGGCCAGACAGAGGAGGATGCGAGGACTTGGCTAACATCAACTTTGTGTGAGTGTGTGTGTGTGTGATAACATTCAGGTGAGAGAGGGAACACTGACGTGCTCAGAGGGTGAGGCCCCAGCCGACTGCTCCACTTACAGCTTTCGTACCTCCAAGAGACTCATACACACACACACACACACACACACACACACACACACACACAGAGAGAGACACACACACAACACGGACATATGTATAAACACTTATGTTCATATGTAGACCCACAAAAACACAGTGATGTTGGAAAGGGGATGAAAGACACCGGAAACACAGGAACAGGAAGAATTCCCCCCCCCCCCCCCTCTCCTGCAGGTGCAGTGTGACCTTCACTCCAACTCTCCTCTCCTTCATCTGTCCATCTCTCCCTCCCTCCCTGTAGTTCAGCGCTCAGTTGCATGGCAGGTAATTTGCGCGCTATTGGAGATTAAAGTTTAATTAGTGAGCGAGGAGTCATTTGGGTCTGAGTCAGTTGGTTTGAGTGGAATAAGGCAGCACAGTGTGTGTGTGTGTGTGTGTGTGTGTGTGTGTGTGTGTGTGTGTGTGTGTGTGTGTGTGTATGCGTGCGTGCGCGTGTGTCCCTCCTGCTCGCTCGCTCGCTCACCCCAACACATCAAGGCTCATCAACGAGAGAGAAAGGGAGAGTGGGAGTGGAGGATCCAATTCCTCCTTTCATCAACAAAGAACAAAGGATGGAGTCTTCCCCCTCTCCTCTTCATCTCTTCCTCCTCTTCTTGTCTCTCTCTCTGTCTCTCTCTTCTCCTCCTCCTCCTCCTCCTACTCCTCCTCCTCCTTCCTCTCCCCCTTTAGCTCTCCAGCTCAGTTGGCAGAGTTCCACAGCCATATTCACACTTCTCTGGTCCCTGGTGAGACTCACTCACACACACACACACACACACACACACACACAGTCACACTCACTCACACGCACACACACTCATCAGCTCCGCCGTCACACTGCGCCGCATGCGGAAAAGCGAGTGAAGGGAAGGAAAGAGAAAAGAGAAGAAGCCAACTTTGTCTCTCTTCATCTAGCTGTGAGGAGTGACCGATAGAAGTGTCACCTGAAGTGATAGGTGTGTCAGCTGAGACAGCATGGCATGATCACTTCTCCTTTTTTCTCTCCTGCATCCCTCTCTCCATCATTCGATTCGACACAGCCGGCTGGTCTCTCCCTCAATCTGTTCCTCCCTTCCGCCAGTCTGTTTTTATCTCCCACAAAGTGCTGTAACTTTGTCATCTGTCTCTCTCCTTTTTTTTTTGTCGTTGTTTTTGTACTATTCTTGGTCTTAATCATGTGGACATCAAACGTGCCATATGGCGCCCCACACACACACACACACACACACACACACACACACACACACACTGGCGTCTTGAGAGTTGTGTTTGCTAATGACGAGGGAGTCTGCATCCCAGCACCGCTGTTATTTCACTGGCTCGAGACACTAACGCAAATCAATAGGCAGCACGGCCCCGCGATAACGATCTCCGCTTCTCCTCTCCTCCCCGCATCTTTCCATTCGCCTCACCGCTGTACCCGGGCACCCCCACCCCCACCATCTGCCTTGATCTTCAATCTATCGCTCCTTCTCCCTCCCACTCTTCCTGCGTCTCTACGCCCTCGATCTCACATCCCTCCCTCCCTACCTCCTCCTCTTCCCTCTCTACATCTACATCTCGCTGCCTGTCTTTTGCCTCCCTCACCTCCCTTGATCTCGCAGCATCACTCCCTCACTTTTGCTCCTTGTCGCCTCGCTTCTTCTCCGCATCCCCCCTTCACATCTCGCCACTTACCTCTCCTCCCTCCCAGTGTCTCTCCTCTTTTCTTCACCCGCTCCCTCTCCTCGTTTCTAATTTCGCCCTCTCCCCTCCCGTCACTCCACTTTCTCTCACCTATCCCCCCCTTACTTGTCTTCCATTTCATCTCCCTCTCACACACACACACCGTCTATTCTCATCGTCCGTCCTTCTTGTGCTCTTTTCAAACCCGTTGGGTCAAATGTCCCATTCCCCTCGCTCTCTCCTTGTGGCCCTCCTCTCATTTCACATATCTGCCATCGGTGTATCAGTGGCTTGCCTCCTTTTAGTTCCAGTCTGTCTGGGTCTGCAGATGGAGGAGAGTATTCCCCAGTCTGGCTCTCAAGTAACAGAGGAGAGTAGTGGAGCGAGTTTAGGGAAGGAGGGGGGGGGGGGGGGGCGGGGGTGAGAAGTCCATCAAGGACGCCTTCTGGGAAGATGCTAAGAGTCGGGTAAAACTGGAGGTGAACTCAAAACAGTCACAAACACATCCAATCGCAAAAAAGCATTGAGTATAGATCTTTCATTCTAATTCAGGGAAAAAGAGACATGATATGAAGATACTGTGAAATCATTAATAATAATAATAATAACAATAATGTAGGTTGATGCCACATTTTTTGATCTAATTCAGTCACTCCTGTTCTCCCTCTCCAACACAAAGTTGCCTGAATTTGCATCAAAAAAATGTAATCCTCCCCCTCGTTTCGTTCTCGGAGGCTTCACTCAGTCGAGTCTGGACACACAGACACGACAGTTGTATTTTTAGATTCAGTGTGACTTACTCTTCCTGCAGATATCACGTGTCCATGCGAGTAAACGTCCAGAAACTCCGGGAAATCAGGACATCCCAGAGACGCTCCTGGTGACGCACATTTATTAGTCCCAAACACATGCACAGACATGCAGGTAGGGAAATGTAATCTCTGCTTTTGACTCATCTGGTGCAGGACACACAGAGCAGTGAGCGACCATGTATGGCGCTCGGGGAGCAGATGTTAGGGGAGTAAGGTGCCTTGCTCAGGGGCACTAGACAGGGTAGGGAGACTCTTGGATTTTTGGACAGATCAATCCAGGTTCGTCTTTTGTTGTCTCTCCGTGGAGTCGAACCAGAGACGAACCAGAGACCTTCTGTGCCCATAGTCCAAGTTTCTGCCACTAGACCACCGCATCACAGTTGGATTCATATACGCTCTGAAAAATAAACACTTTATTGCTCAAAAAGCCTTCATTCCAACAGCACAAACACAAACATGAAAGACATATGTTCATTTGTATTTATGGACACACAAGCTGCAGAGGAAATCTGAGGCTGCTCATCGCCACTGCTGATCTCTCCTTCAGGCTATGAAATGTGCCAGACCAAAGAGCTGCCTGCACAGGTCTGACCTAAGACAAGGTCACACGCACACACGCACACACACACACACACACACACACACGCACACACACACACACACACCCACACACACAAACACACACACAAACACACACAGGCCCTGCCAGCAGCTGCACTGTGGCTACAGGGCAAGGAGTGTTCAAAAGATAGAGGACAGTGTAAACAAGGTACAACTTAGAGGACACAGAGAAGGAGAACAGGGAGGATGAGGTGTGTGTGTGTGTGTGTGTGTGTGTGTGTGTGTGTTTGTCTGTGTATTTGTGTGTGTGTGTTGGAGAGAGACAGCAGGAGTGATACAGCATCATCAATTAGACGAACCAAACTGGCACGAAACGGGAGCAGGTGCAAATCAGTGTGTGTGCGAGTGGTTGTGTGTGTCTGCATGTGTTTCTGCGTGTGTGTGCGTGTGTGTGCGGGAGTCTTTGTACATTTGCACATGTGTGAGTATCCGTGTGTACGTGTAAATGAGTAGAGGGATTGAATACATGGGAGCGGAACACACAATGAGCCCCAGCAGGGATGTCACTGCTCAAACACAGCTCCCTGTGCTTCAATGGAGTCCTCCACCCCATTACCTGGAAAAGGGGGATGTGTGTGTGTGTGTGTGTGTGTATGAGGCAGGAAGACGTGCTGTGCTAGACCAAACCAAAATGGGTCACTGCAAGATACGAGCCGCTTCACATCTGCTTCTTGTGGCTTTGTTGAAGAACGGCAGGTGCCAATACGTCTCCCCATCTGCCTACAAAAATAAGCGGTCGAATTGATTTCCAGTCCGCAGTGTGAATGAGAACTTACCAGACACACTCGGTTCTGACTGCCTCGCTCTCGTCTTCCTCTCTCGTCCCATCCTCCTCCTGCATCATTTCTTTCTAGAGCTCCACACTCTCCCTCGCTGCAGGATTCTGACGGAATACCAAGTAGCTCGGCGCCCACTTTACAGGACCCCAACCCCCCTCGTGTGTATGCGTGTGTGTGTGTGCGTGTGTGTGTGTGTGTGTGTGTGTGTGTGTGTGTGGATGTGTGTGTGTTGTGTATGTGTAAATGAGAGAAACCTGTGGAGAGAAAGCAAGAAAAAGTGTGTGGGCCTGGTCGAGGTTATCAACGCGATGGGAACATGAACCCACAGAGCAGCTCTTTGTTCCTCTTCTTCTATGTCTGTGTGCTTCACTCCCTCTTCACCTCCTGAAGGTTAGCTGGAGTCCAACATTGCCCTTACACACACATATGTGCACACACATACACTATACACACACACACACACACATACACAGAGACTGCGGGGGCGTTGCAGGCAGTCGAGATGGATCATGAGAGCTCTCATCCCTCACACACGCACAAACACATTCACGCTAACTGCTTGCACAAGCAGAAAGTGATCATGTGTGTGGTCACCTGTAACTACACACAGACTCCGACACGTTGGCACACAAGCGCACGGATGCATATCGGGTAATGAGCAATCAGGTTTCATCTTTCTGATTCTCCCGCCCCAGGTATCCAGGAAAACCGAGACAAACACAACCTACAGGGCTTGATTACGAGCGTGCACGTCTCTCCATTTGTCCCTCGCTCCGTCTCCGTCCCCCCCCCCCCCCCCCCCCCCCCCGTCCCGTCACTCCGTTACCTTGTCAACAAAGCCCAGGTTTAGTCCTTCAAAGGGCAACGCTCGGCAGCTGTCCACTGGAGGTGACCGCACTGAGAGACGGAGGGAGGGACAGGGAGGGAAGATAGATGGAAGGTGAGATAGAGGAGGGTTGTGGGGGGGGGGGGAGCAGAACGAGGGAGGGATGAATGATTTTTGGTGTCAAGGCGGAAAAAAAGATGTTCCAAGAAATAGGAAGTACAGGATTTGCTCTTTCACAACCAGCGTCGTCCGGGATGCAGAGTTATAGCATCAAACGCCTCTAAAGTGATATATGTAGATGGAGTAGATAAGAATTAAAGCTTGTCGCTCAAACATATGCTGCCGATTAGAATCTGGGGTTGTGAGGCACCGAAAACATTCACGCTCTCTTTCCTCTTCTGCGTGGCACAAACCGATCAATGGATATGTAGCTCTCACAGACCGGCTGAGGAAAAAGAAATCCTCCACGCGTGCGTTTAAAAAACAATACACGAGGTGCTCGTTTGGTATTCACACGAACAGTGAGGTTTCTTCTTTTTTTTTTGGTCCCAGGACCCGACACCGAATGATGTTCGGCTGCACGCTCCTGCAAATACCTCCGAAATGTCATCAATCATTTTGGATTAATGGCGTTCTGCTTCGATTTTCCACGCGGCTTAAACGATGTGTTGCACGCATACGATTCACCTCATCTGCATCATAATCAAACTAAGACCGTTTTTTTTTTTTTTTTTGCAAAGATTCGGATTATGTAAAGTGAGCTTTTATTTTGAAAAGAAGTCAATAGAGATAATTAACTAACCACCGTGTGATTCTTCTCACTCGTGCCTGGGTTCATGCTGCTTGTGTACGTGTGTGTGAACATTTCCAGCATGCGCCCACCATATAAACCACTGGGTGTTGTGTGTTTGTGTCTCCTTCCGCTTCAAATACACCCCCCACCCCACCCCACCCCGAGCCACATGCACACTCCGGGTTTTTCACTTGACTGAGTGGCTCTGCCGTTGCCATGGTGACTGTAGATCCTGTTTTTTTTTTTTTCTTTGTTTGTTGTTTTGATGGGACAACACGTCCCAGTGCGAAGCTGCTCTTCTCTGAAAGGTCACTGGGCATCACCGACCTGTCAGGTGGGCAATAGAACGACGGAGATACGCGTCCACTCACCGTCCGGTCTAGCCTTCCCTAATTAATTGAATTTCTCCTATTTTTATTTTCGTCCCAGCGACAGAGACGGAGAGAGAGAGAGGATGTCATTCAACAGAAGAGAGGGATAACATCCCCCTGAGTCTTGCTTTCAGAGCCAAATAGAAATTCTAAACCCGAAACCGCAAAGCAGATAACTGTAATGGCCGATGCACGTCTCTCTCGCTCACAGACAGTCACGGACATCTGCCTTGCTCCCTCCCTCTCTGACCTTTATTTATTCTTTCATGCTGAAGCTGCAGCAGGAGTGAGTGTATGTGTGTCTGTGTGTGTGTGTGTGTGTGTGTCTATGTGTGCGTCTGTTTTCTTCTGTCAAGAGTTCCCTCTCCTCTTCTCCCAGGTCTCTGAATCTGACTAATGTAGGTTTTGAGTGTGTGGTTGGTTTTCAGGATTTCGTGTGTTGCACGCAGACGAGAGTCTCATCTTCATCAGAGATGAAATAGAAAGCCGTGTCTGTGAATACCGATGAGTCATCCTGAACCCCAGAGACGAGACAGCACCTCACACACACGCACACGCACACGCACCATTAACTGGCCTCCCTCACAGAACCAAAATGATCTCTCAGATCGACCAGGACTAGGCTCAGTTTCCTCATTTTTAGATGCTATTGAGCTTCAAAGCTCAGTCAGATTCCTTCCAACAAAGAGGGTTCTGGACCTAATCAATGGAACCAGAGGATTTGGTAGGAAAACACAGAGCTTGGTTCATTTTCATTCACATTCATTTTGGCAGTATTGCTAAACTGTGATGTATCACCATGAGTTGGACCCAAGCGGGGAAATTAACAGATGGAAACAACGGATGGCCAAGAAACGAAAGAGTCAGGATGATATCTCAGTTTCTCAGAAATGAGTGATACCATCTTGAGAAAAAACGTTGATGACCAACTCAACATCCTGGATGTTCTTCCTCACTGTCATCCTTCCAATCCAGTTTGTTTGCCACCTGTCCAGTAGCCTCAAAGTGTTGCATGTCCATCTCTATGTCTGTCCGTCTGCGAGTGTCAATAGCAGGTCTCCGCCCCCTCTGTGTCTCTTCATATAATCTATGTGACTGGCTGCCGGTGACCCCTCGTGACCTCCAGCTGTGTGTCATGACAACGGGACACACAAATGTCAGAGCCCATATTGGCTTCCTCCGTCTCCGAAGCCTTCCCCTTGGGTAGGAACCCACCCACACAGCCATGGCCAGACACAGCAGAGGAGAGAAGGAGGAGAGAGACAGAGGGAAGACGTGTTCCCGCCCTGTCCATCTGTGTGTCCGTCCGTCCAGTGTGTTGAACCAGCGGTTATCAAGTAAAAGGGCACAGTGTCCGCTGAGAGGGGAGGAGACAGACAGGCAATCTGAATACTCTCCGAGCCCTGGTGAAGTGTGTGTAATTAGAAAGGGGGAAAGCAGTGTGCTGATTGGGACCAGTGGCGGGGCGGGCTGCTGTGTTATTTTGGATCGTGCTGTGTTAAGCAGGGTGTTAAAGGCAGATGTGTTAGACATTAGTGTGTGTGTGTGTGTGTGTGTGTGTGTGGCAAGGAGGGGTGGCATGTTAGGGTTATTTGTGTGCGCTTTGTCGGGTTGTCGGGGAGCATGTGAGCTGAGCTTTTGGTGTCTGCGGCGCTGGGTCGTGTTGTGATGATTCCTGGTGATGGCGGCGGTGGTAAAGTGGGACTGTTTGTGAATATGTGTGATGGTTGAGTGTGAATGTGTGTGTGTGTGTGTATGTGTGTGTGTGTGTGTGTGTGTTTCCTCCCAGGCTGCTCCACCTCCCCAGCACACTGCCTCTGCATGCATAATTAACCAGGATGACTGGGGAGGTAAACACACAGGGAGACGTTCCATCCCTCCACTCCATATGCCTCCATTTATGTGTGTGTCTGTCGATGTATGTGTGAGCGCGTGGGGTTCTGTGCGTGTGCGTGTTTACATATTTAAATGTGTGAATGTTTGTGTGTGTGTTTGTGTCGGAGAGACACAGTGCAGGGAAAAGATTTGAAGTGAAAGTGCTTCAGAGCCAGAGTTGATGGAATGAGAGGGCTCTCTGTTTTTGTCTTTGTGTGCCTGTGTGCGTGCGTGTGTGCGAGCATGTGCGTGTGTGCTTGCGTTTGTGTGTATCTGTAGAAGGGAAAGAAAGAAGATAAATCCCATCTCAAGCTGCCTCTGAAGATGATGCGATGAAAGAGAGGGAGAGAGGATAAAAAAAGAATGAAGGGGGGGACTGCAACCAGTCGCAGCTCAGCGCATTATGAACCATCCAGCGGAACAATCAGATTCACCCTCCTCTTCCTCCTTCGCCCTTCCCTCCCTCCCTCCCTCCCTCCCTCCCTCTACTCTTCTCTCCTCCTGTCCTTACGTCCGGATAATATATTATATTTGCAGACAGGATCAGGAAATGCCCCCATGGGTAAATTTTCTAAAAGCATTTAAAGAGACCCACATGAGTACACAAACCTCCGAACTGCGTTGTCAAATTAAGGTTCACAGATCTACAGTGGCGATGAAGGTGTTTATGAGGGGAAGCTGCTTTGATGAGGTTTGAAGTGGGCGGAACCCAAGGTAATCAATCACCCGTCGAGCAGCTCACTTTTTGTCTGTGGAGGTGACGAACTCTGCTAATTATGGACCAGTCTGCCTCGGAAGCTCGTGCACAACTTGCCATTTTCTATGCATGTGCGCGTGTGTGTTACCTGCAGGTATGTGTGCGGTGCCTGCTACAGCTCATATTTCCCCAGAGCCCAGGTTGTAAAGCCCACTCAGTAAATCATCTATCCACCTCTGTCTTCTGTATCCCCTTCTCCTCATCCTCCTCCTCCTCACCCTTATCATTTCATCATTCTTGCCCCCCCCCCCCCCCCCCCCACTCTCCCTCTCCTCCAATCAGACCCCGAACGCCTTGTTGTCGTGCCGCCTCCGTTGCCATTCTCCTCTCCAGAGAGCAGGATTTGTGAGTTAAAAAAGAAAGAGAGGGATGGGAGGAGGAGGAGGAGGAGGAGGAGAAAAAAATGAAGAGATGAGAGATCAAGAAAAAGAGAAACGACACAGGAAAGAAAGAAAAACAAACTTGTAACACAAGCAAAAGCAAGGTACAGACAACGTGGGCGTCTTCTGCATGGACGCAAATGACAGACAGTGAGCGATGCGTGCGTTTCTCCATCATCCCCCTTTCTCTATGCCGGGGCAGCAAAATCAATGCAAGCACTATCTAGTAAACAGACAGAGAGACAAACAGATCACCAGAGAGGATTTTGGCGATCTCAGCATGTATCCCTCGTCCTCTCTCCTCTCTGACCCCTACCAAGGAAGGGAGCAGCGCCATGTGACGTGGTGCATCCACAAACACACCACTTGCCCAACCACACAATTTCTAGGGCCTTCAGTGCAAGATAGGAGCGGAAGGAGGTGATGCAGTGTGATGGTGGAGAGGAGACGTGATCAGAATGTAGACCCAACTCGCCACGCACACACATGCATGTGGGTAAAGACAGACGGATCAGTGAAGTAAATTGATTGGGGAGAAAGCTTTTTATTGTTTGTTTGCTTTGTTTTTGGTGTGAGACACACAAGCAGTGAAAAATCCAATTAATTATTCCTCAGAAAAGGGTATTGTTAAGACAAGTGGAAACACACACACACACAGACACAGACACAGAAATACAGATAAACACATGGCATCACAAAACTGGATCCAAGAAGCGATGTGTACCTCAGTCCAATCGCTCTGCTCGGCTTTGCTCTTCCAGCTTGGTCTGGCTTGTCTTCCATAAGCATCTTATTCAGGTCATTGTGTAAACAAGTATCCTCTAATTCATACACACACACACACACACACACAACGCAACTCAACGCATCATTGTAGGCTGAGGCACAAGTAGGATAGGAGGGAGGACAGGGGGTCTCCAGTGGAATATATAGATTTGGCGTGTGTGTGTGTGTGTGTGTGTGTGTGTGTGTGTGTGTGTGTGCGTGTAGTTTAGGGATTGTCAAAAGCTGTGAACCTGCATACATAAACACAAATACACCTACTCTCTCTCTCCCTCCATCTCCATCTCTCTCTCTGTCTCTTTTTCTCTCTCTCTCTCTCTCTCTCTCTCTCTCTCTCTCTAACACACACACGAACACACACACACACACAACGACACACACACACCATGTGTTTCAGAGATGAATAATGCTATTGTGCGTCTGGTGGGATGCACCGCTGTCCCTGGGGCGGGTTGAATGCCGGGATATTGTGCTGGAACTGGCTGACACACACACACACACACACACACACACACACACTCACACACACTCACAGGCTCAGCGCTCTGTCTCCAGGTGACTCTATTCCTTTTATAGAGCAAGAGCAGGCTCCACCCCTCCTCTTCTTCCTCATTTTGTTTATGAATGCATAAACACACACATAGAAACACACTTTTATGACATCCTGTGGTACACTGAGAGCATGCACCCAACCCACACTGTAACACTTCCCCTTGGAGGAAATTGGAGTTTGCGTCAGTGCAAGAGAAACAGAGAGGAGGGAAAAGGAAAACAAAGCTGAGTTCAACCCTTTAACACAGCATCAAAAACATCATATTGTTTAGGTAATACATTTTTATATCGTGGCGCAGAGGCTCTGTAGCAGTGTTGTGTGACATGGTCCCCGGGTACCTGCAGATTGCCTTTCACACATGCACAACACAGCGGGAGGTTCTCTGCAAGCCGGGAGCAGCGGACGGAGGCAGGAAGTGACGTGTTGACTCTCGCTGCTGTGATCAAGTTGTGATCAACACACCGTCGTCAGCTCGCATCACCAAGAAACCTCTCAACATCTTCTATGTGTGTGTCACAGCTTTTTCACCAGGGGGTATTTTTTTTTCATTTTTGCGTCTGTCGATTGATAGAAGCGTCATCGAACCCCCCATCCCCTGCTGTGTTCTTGCGTCAACTTTCTACGGACTTTATACTGGGAGGCCAGGCAGAGAGGGTCTGTGGCAACTACAGAGCTTCTCACTCGGACATTTGCGTTCACACATGCACCTGCTCCAGAGAGAATACCAGCTCAGACTTAGAGAGCGAGTGTTAAGACCCAACATGGCTGCTCCTCAGACATCATCTCACTGCTGTGCCCTGTAGCCATTGAACGTTTGCTTGGCCTCAATCGTGAACCCAACATAATCACACACATACAACCAAGTCACCCTGCAACCTTGCTCAAGCACAACACATAATTCAGTTGCCATACACCCCTCGCTCTTTGCCCTCTCTCTCTCTCTCTCTCGCTGTCTCTCTCTCTCTCCCTATCTCTGTCTCTATCCCGGACCTGTCAATCAGAGCACCAGAGACTGCATCACATGCCTGCCCCTCCATCTTGAGTGACTGAAAGATCAGGAAGCCTGAACTATTGTGGGGCCATTTTACATACATACAAAAGAAGAAAACACACATACACACTCGTTTCTTTAAATCAGGACAAGAGATAACAACTATCAGTGCTGAGAGCAATATAAAATACAGCCACTGCTGTGATGTTACACTGCTTTTTAATTTTGTTCTGTTTATATAATACATGGGATCCACACAAACACCTGTGTGTGATCAAAAGTTTTTGTGAGTGAGTGTGACAATCTAATTTTCGATTCTCAGTTAGGGGGAGAGTTTGCCTTTGACTCCTGGCGAAAGTTAAAGTTGAATTAGACATTGAATAGGAAATGAGAACATGCAGAATGGATAAACCAGCAGCTCAACAGTGCTAACCCTCACAATTTCTCCCTCTTTTCTCTCACTCCCCCCCCCCCTCCTCCATCCCTGCCTCCAGAACCCCTAACCCCCCTTCCCCCTTTCCCATCTCACCTCCCCCTCCCTGCTCTGGCTACAGACGGAGAGATGCAGTCCTTCCGTGAGCGCAGCGGTGGTTACCACAGCAACCAACCATGCTACCAGCAGGAGCCCCATGAATTATCCCGCCTGGAGACCTACAGGCAGCATCCGCATCATCCCCACCCCCAGCACCCACACCCAGGCCCCGGTCCACATCCAGGTCCAGGACCAGCGCTCACCAGGACAGGCTATGAGCCTCATTCATTGACAAACCCCACAAGCATGCCTCCAGTTTCAGGACCAGGAACTGGAGTAGGACCCAAGGACTGTTACAGCCAGCAAGCCTTTGCTGGTTACCCAGGAAATGGTGGAGGGAATGGGAGTGGAAATGGGGGCTCAGCATCCACACAGGCAAAGAAATCCTACAGAGGAAGCAAAGTGCCCGTACCAAATCCCAGTCAGCATCTGCAGGGCCCTGGGGGCTATGCTACCCATATGGGTTCTGGGAATTATTCAGCTCAGTATATGAGCGAGGGCCACCTCCAGCAGAAATGGGATGACCCAGCTCAATTAACTCAGTATGAGCAGGAGTTGGTGGGGCGTATGGAGGCTAGTGGTACCCCCACACCTGGCCCCTCCCAATACCTGGACCAGAACATCTTGGGCCTTTCCCAGACCCAGTGCCACCAGCCGTCTGCCCCTGCCTATACCAGCCCCCACCACCAGTCCCACCCTGCAAACCCTGCCCCCTCATCTCTCATGTATTCCCAGAGTCACCTGCACTACACCCAGCACTCACCTTCTCCCTCACCATACATGGAAAAGTGTAGCCCTATGCCCCACTGTTACAAGGGTTACAACATACCCCCAAATTCCCATTATGGCAGACAAATGAGCAGCCACAGCAATCTGAAGCAGGGAGGTTACAGGTCCGCCCAGAACAGTTATAGCTACCCGCAGGCTCCCTCCAGAGGATATGAGCAGCAGACTCCTTTACAGACAATGGCAAACCCACAGGAGCCCCACCCCAAATACCAACACTACAGCCAGCCCCAACAAAACTACTGTCTCTCAGAGCTGTCAGTCAGATCACCAGAACAGTATTATCAGACTTGTAGCCCCTCTTCAAGTCACTCCCCTGCCCGCTCTGTAGGACGTTCCCCCTCATACAGTTCAACCCCTTCACCACTAATGACCAATCCGGAGTCGTTTCAATATGGCCAACCTCCAATGACTCCTGGGGCAGCCTCTTCCTCTTCATCCTCTTCAGCTGGCATGCAGGAGCAAGCCAGTGCCAACACCATGTTGATGCCCCCTCGCTCACACCCCTCACCCAGCGTGACCCATGCGGCCCCGCACAACTATACTTCCACACCGCAGGTTCCCACCATGAAAGAGCGCTTCTCAGAGAAACTACTCTCAAACCCCAGCTTGTGGAGCCTGAATGCCCTCACCTCTCAGGTAGAAAACATCTCTAATAATGTCCAGCAGCTGCTGCTTTCCGAGGCAATGGTGGCCAACAAAAAAGGAAGTAAGCGCAACAGTGGAGGGAGCAACAGCAGTGCTGGTAGTGGAGCATCCTCCAAAAAGGGTGAGGAGTACAAAAGTCCTCCATATCCAGATGGTGGTGGGGGTGTCGGTGGAGGCCCCATTCAGGACCCTTACTCTACCCCACAGCACCAACCAATGCCCATGGAACTACATGAGGGAGGCTACTGTAGCAGTAGCGATGAACAACTGGAGAGGGGCTACTACTACTGTGGCCAGGGCAGAAGTCCTGCACAGGCCCCTAACAACACACACCTCTGCGTGGACACCACCTCTTCATGCTCAATGACATCTCCAGATGATATGTCCACCAGGTCTGGGGACTCAGGTCTGCACAATCTTACACCTGATGCTACTAGGTGCCAGTCAAGTCAGGGAGGGGATGGCATGAGTACCCCAGCAAAGAGCATTGGTGATGAGAGGTCTCCTATAAGCATTACGATCCCAAGTCCATTGAAACAAGAAAGTGACTCTCCTTTAGATATACAGCATAACAACGAGCCTGTCAAAGAGAACTTTGAAGAATCGGCCTGGACAGAGAAATCAGCCGACAAAGAGGAGGTGACAACAGAAAAAACTCTTGACTGTGACACAGATTTAGACATTACTATATCAACAGAGAAACTGGAGCAATGGAGAGATACAGAGAAATGCCCCTCTCTCTATAGCAAAGTAAACAAGGAGGTGACAGAAAAAAGCTACTGCTATGAGGAGACAGTGTACCAAGGGGTCCAGAGCAAATATAACCCTGATGTTAGAGACTTAGTTGAACAGTCCCCAGCAGCTCTTTCTGATTCAAGCCACAAATTCCAAAAAGAGTTTGGCCAAGAGATGAAATCAGAGACATTCAAATCTGAGTCTCCAACTGCTTCTGAGAGCTCAGTGAAAACACTGCCTTTCATTTCTGGAGGTGACCTTGAACAGGATCAATATTCCACAGAGAAAGAGGATAGCTCACAGAACACCTCTCCAACCCCCCAGGTCGAGGCTTTGGATGAGAGCAATTCAGACAAGAAAGAGAACAGAGATGAGGAGGAGGAGGAGGAGGAGGAGGAGGAGGAGGAGGAGGAGGATAGGGAGGAGGATAGGGAGGCCGATGAAGAAGATGAAGAAGATGAAATACACAAAAGAGTGCAACATGCTCTTTCCCCTCCTCTGTCTGCAGAGGCTAGGGAGGAACTCGGGGAGGAGGAGGAAGTAAGGAAGTCAACAACTGAGGAGCAAATGAATAATAGAGAGGGTTCAGAGAAGCCTCCTGCAGACCTGTACACTGACAATGAGTTTACAGGGACACCAGCCCATCCAAATGCAGCAGCAGTAACAGCAGCAGCAGACGCTTCTGCAAGGGAGTCAGCCATTGGTGACACCGCTCCTCAGCCCCATTCTGCGATGCCTGTCTTCTCAGCGCTCAATGAAAAGGCAAAACCTCAAGCTCAGACCAGAGATCATATTGATCACAGTGATGCTAAAGTGCTGGAGCCAGACTCTCCTCAGCTTCCAGGGAAGTCAATACTTCCCTCACCCCCCTCTTGGGCAGACACTCCACCCTCCCCGAAGAAAGGTGATGAGGACATGGAGCCAGGCATCAGCTGCGCCAGTGCTGTGACCCCCTCGGCCAAGCCAGAGCCCATGGCCCCATCTGCTCAGCCGAGGGCGTTTGGACGTAAGCATGCCAGGGGCAGAAGAAGAATCATGCATTCAGGTGTGGGAATCAGGCGACAGCTCAGCTTGGAGAGGGAGATGGAGAAGGAGGAGGAAGGAGCCCCCTCACCTACGCAGAAACCCTGCATGTCTCCAAGCAAAACAGTGCTGTTCTCAGATCAAATGGACCTAGTTCATCAGGAATCTATTCTGAGACAGACTCCAAAAATGCTGACTGATGGTTTTCGTTCAAGAATGTGCACTCGTTCATTCAATGCACCAGACTTGCCTCCCAAAGTCGAGCCTAACATGAAGAGAAAACCAGGCCCGAAACCAGGTTCGAAGCCTGGGCCAAAACCAGGGCCAAAGTCTGGACCAAAACCAGGGCCCAAACCAGGAGCAAAACAAGGTCCAAAACCAGGGCCTAAACATGGGCTAAAGCCTGGAGCAAAACCTGGACCTAAACCAGGTCCTAAACCAGGACCAAAACCTGTGCCAAATGAACTGGAGCTGCCCCTGAAAACTGAGACTCTTATGAAACGAAAACCAGGACCCAAACCAGGTTCAAAACCCGGCTCAAAACCAGCTCTAAAGCCAGCTGCCAAACCAGGACCTAAACCCGGACCGAAGCCTACAGATGTTTTGCCCATCACTGACCAAGCAATCATCAAGGCCCCTGTGGGTCGTCCAAAAGGCTCAGTTTCAAAAGCAAAGCATGTAAAACAAGAAGAATCAACTCAAGCATTGACAGGACTTCAAAGCAGGGGCAGAAAGAGCCTTAAAGCTACAATATCACAATTAAACCAGGATGTAAGACCAGTAAACCAGGAGGAGAAACAAGCTAACTGTGAAGTAAAGGCACCAGAAAAGGATAGCAAGAACATGGTGTTGAGATCCAGAAAACCCTCACAAGAAAAACTGTCAAAAGAAAAGGAAAAAATCATAGGGGAAGATATCCTGTCCCACACAGTACCAGAAATTAAAACCAGTGAAGTTTCTCCAATAGTAGAAGAACCTGTAACTGTGGAACAAACCCGTACTCTTATTACCAATGCAGTTGAAAATACAGATGTACCAGCAGACCCACCTGCACCGCTTGCCTCACCAGTCCCAACTGAACAATCTGAAGAAAAGACATCAGTTCCACTAAAACGGGAACCTAGCACAGAGCTTTCTACACCAACAGCAAAGAAGAAGAGGGGTCCAAAGCCAAAACCAAAACCTTTGCCATTTCAACCCCCCCAGCTGGAGCAAAACTCCTCTACACCTAAAGATAGGGCTGTCCGGGCCCCAAAACGAAAGCGAGGCCCGCCCAAGAAAGCCATTGTGGTCACTCCCTCAACCAAAGACACTCCTAACATCAGTGAAACTGAGATGACTAGTGATGTGCCTGTGGTGCCGCCTCAGTGTCCGACTAAAACAAAAGTTCTTCCACCAAGAAAAGGTAGGGGACAGAAATATGAAGCCATGGTGCAGAAAATTACATCTCCCAGCTCAAAAAAACACCTTCCAATTCCCCAGATAGACAGTCACCTACCTGATGATGTAACAGCTAAGGCTTTGTCTCAACATGTCTTAAAGGAAGGTGACATGTCTATGCTCAAAAAAGATACAGAGACGACAGAGGGAGAAGTGAAAAGCATTGAGGCTAGACAAGAAGAGGTAAAACAACACCAAGAGGCAGCGAGAAAAGAGGAGGTGACCCGAGAAAGAGAAACGCATGAGGCGAGTCAAGTAGCATCAACCCCAGATAGGGTGAGCCAAGGGCTGGAAGAGGAGGTTGTAAATAAGCCGATTGCAAGTCAGAAAAACATTAAATCAGAGATACAACTGGATGATGGAGCTGACCATGTTTGGAGCTCAATGGATGTCCCAGTAGAAGTCAAGGCAGCAGAAGAGTGGCTGACTTCAGAAGGTGTATCTACTGCTGTTACTAAGTCATCCAGAACTAAAAGGAAGAGATGGGCTATGGTGGAGAGTACAGATGCGTCTATAGTAGCCTTGGAAGCAGGGAGCCTGATAGTTACAACACCACGGCTAGCCAAGCAAAGGGCCATCAAAAACAATCATGAGATGCATCTAAAACAGAGGAGAAAGAAGAGGAAAGTTCAAACTCCTCTGGAAGAAGTGGAGCAAGTTGAGGAGACAAATACAGAGACAACCGAACAACAACTGGAGAGGGTAGAAGAGAAGGCATCGCCTGTAGAGTCCAAACTGCCTGTGCCAGTCACCTTAGATGAGATAACAGAACCCCCTAAGGTGAAAAGCACAGAACTCATCCAGAAACCCAGGAGAGGGAGAAAACCATCAGCAAACCCCACCAAGAGGAAACGAGGCAAAACCTTATCGGAGCAGATTCCTGGCATTCCAGTGAAGGTCCACAAAAAGCCTGGGCCAAAACCTGGGATGAAAGACGCCATTGAGGTTATCGAGGCAGTAGTAAGGGCTGCAGGTTGTGAACAGGCAGAAAAAGAAGTGAGAGATAAAGATGAACAAGAAGGAATGGAAAGAGAGAATGAGGAAAAAGAGAAGACATATATTGTGGGTCCTATGGTGACAATATCAGAAAAGCAGACAGAGACAATTACTGTGAAAAGAATCAGGCGCAGGCCAGTAAATCAAAATTCAAAACTGTCTTTCTGTCCTTACGTACGGATTAACAACTCTCGAGACTTTTCCTCTTGGTGTGCCATAGTCAACAAGCCTGAAGATGCAGTCATATTTCAGAGACGAAGAAAAAAGGGCATACTCAGAATGAAGAACCCTTTCACAATTGCAAAAGTAGTACCGCACACTGCTGCCATGCTACAAGGACCCTTGGTAAATAGAAATCTAATTGGGAAGTGTCTGACATGCAGCCTATGTGGACAGCCGGCAAATTACAGAGACCTGGGTGATTTGTGTGGACCTTACTACACAGAAGATGGTGTTCCAAGGAAGCTTTTGACGGCCACGCACACAGAATCCCTCATGGGTGAGTCCGAGAAGAGCAGCGAACACAACAGTAGCAGCAGTGAAAAACCAGGCAACTCCTTAAAGAATGAGGACGAGGACATCTCAGAAAAGGAGGCCAACACAGAAGCTTCCTCGCAAGAGGGCAGCAGTAACAGGACCCATCATTGGCACTACCGACGGGGAGAGAGAACAGAAAGGACGGGTCGGGAGGGTGGTTCACGAAGATTAACTCTCCGGGAGAGGTTCAGGAGGATGAGGCAGCTCCAGGCCATCAGTGCAGGAGTCTCCAGTGACCAAGAGGGCAGTGACAGCGTGTTCCAAAGGCTACAAGCAGAGGCAGAGGCTAAGGAGCACTGGGCGCATGAAAACTGTGCCATCTGGACCAAGGGGGTAATTATGGTAGCTGGGAGGCTATACGGACTGAAGGAGGCTTCCAACAACTCGGCCCAAACGGTAAGTTAACAATGACCACAAGTCTTGTGCAATTCTGAGATATGAGCAGAATTGAGAATACTACAGAACATTGTACGGCTGTTTTGAGAAATTATTGTTAACTTTCTGCAATATTTCCCTCTTCTTCTCTCTTTCCCTTTGTGCCCGGTCACCTGTTTGTGTCTACGTGGGTCCTGGTCCATATGTCCGTAATGTCTGTAACACCAGAGCTGCTACAAGTGCCAGATTGTGGGGGCGTCCCTCAGCTGCTGTTGGAGAGGCTGCTCTCATAAATACCATTATGTCTGCGCCAAAGAGATAGGTAAGAGACCACAGCATGAGAGGAGGAGAGCAACATGGGATGACAAGTGAAGAAAAAGCCATGGGAGGGGGAGGAAAAATGAGCAGGGCAATTGGGAACTGGAAATTGAACGTGAGTTGAGAGGGCAATAAGGAGGGGAACAGATTCGGTAGGCAGGAAAAAAGGAGAGACAAATGAAAGGACAGGGAAGAAAGATAGGGGAGGGAAGGTGGATGATGGTAAAATGAGAGAAGGAAAAAAACACCATGAAGTAACGTTTTTGAGTGCGAGAGGTGATTTCTGAGGATGCTGGGGGAGAGGGAACGAGGGAGGGAGCTTTGAATAAAGGGGATGATAAGAGGAAAGTGGGACCCTGGAGTGTGCACGGGGGGGACAGGGAAGAGATAGAGGGAGGATGGACTGTATGTGTGCATTATTGACCACATCCCCTGTGGCTCCATTCATCCATTCTGCTGTCTTGGGACCAAATGTGCATGTATGTGTGA